>NW_005871818.1:0-109526 GCF_000147115.1 Myotis lucifugus | reverse complement strand
AGACTTTGCTCACTTGGAGGATTAACCAGTGGCTTCTGAGACCTGAACTCGAGGATCCCAATGCCAGCAGAGAGGCCTCAGGATATTCCTATTTTGCATCTGAGCCCATTACAGAGATTGCTGGGCTTTTCTACCTAGTGTATGTTTAAAACAGTTTCTAAGAACAAAAAATTGACTATTTACTCTCCACAGGGACACATTGATAACTTTGTTTTGCTTCTTGCATCAGGTGCTTAAAAGAATCAGAGCTAAAGTTCTTTTAGTCTCTAAAACAGAGAGAAGGATGCTTGTTTCGATAATTATATTTGGAAGATTCCATAATAGTCTCAGAAATTCATCTAACTTTCTTTTCTCCTTTTAGCTCTGATATAAGTAGAAACAATTGCAGTATTTTATTTCTATTCTGGAAGTTCTGAAGTTGCATGCAGGCCAAGGAATTATAGTCCTGCCCTAATGTGACTCACACTGGCTTGTTCTGAAGAGAAACAGGCCCTTAAAATCCTGTTGGTCACAAGTATAACCCATGTAGTGGCTCAAATGAAAAACCTGAAATGAACAGGCTACACAGTTAGACAGTCTCAGATCGTGGTTTGAAGATTCTCTGTGAATTTGATTTGCTACACTTAACTAAATAGGGAAAATATCTATTTGCATTTAAAGATAAACAGAAAAAAATAACAAACTAGTGAAGTAATTTTATATAATATGTCTATAATCATTAAGAAGAATCGTAGAAACTTATTTCCAAAATATTTCAAGCTGATTCACAAGATAGGGTTTCTTGTTTTTTTTTTTTTATTAAGTAAATCTTTATTGTTCAGATTATTACATTGGTTCCTCTTTTTTCCCACCATAACTCCCCTCCACCCAGTTCCCACCCCTCCCTCCGCCCTTACTCCCCACCCACTGTCCTCATCCATAGGTGCACGATATTGTCCAATCTCTTCCTGCACCCCCCACACCCCCCCCAAGAATAGTCAGTCCATTCCCTTTCTATGTCCCTGATTCTATTACAATCACCAGTTCATACTGTTCATCAGATTATTTATTCACTTGATTTTTAGATTCACTTGTTGATAGATGTGTATTTGTTGTTCATAATTTGTATCTTTACCTTTTTCTTCTTCTACCTCTTCTTAAAGGATACCTTTCAGCATTTCATATAATACTGGATTGGTGGTGATGAACTCCTTTAGCTTCTTCTTATCTGTGAAGCTCTTTATCTGACCTTCACTTCTGAATGATAGCTTTGCTGGATAAAGTAGTCTTTGTTGTAGGTTCTTGGTATTCATCACTTTGAATATTTCTTGCCACTCCCTTCTGGCCTGCAAAGTTTCTATTGAGAAATCAGCTGACAGTCGTGTGGGTACTCCCTTGTAAGTAACTGACTTTCTTTCTCTTGCTGCTTTTAGGATACTCTCTTTGTCTTTTGCTCTTGGCATTTTAATTATGATGTGTCTTGGTGTGGTCCTCTTTGGATTCCTTTTGTTTGGGGTTCTCTGAGCTCCCTGGACTTGTAAGTCTATTTCTTTCACCAGGTAGGGGAAGTTTTCTGTCATTATTTCTTCAGATAGGTTTTCAATATCTTGCTCTCTCTCTTCTTCTGGCACCCCTATAATTCGGATGTTGGTAAGCTTGAAGCTGTCCCAGAGGCTGCTTACACTATCTTCGTATTTTTGGATTCTTTTTTCAGTTTGCTTTTCCGGTTGGGTGTTTTTTCTTCTTTGTATTTAAAATCTTTGACTTAATTCTTGCGATCCTCTGGTCTGCTGTTGGGAGTCTGTATAATATTCTTTATTTCAGTCAGTGTATGCTTAATTTCTAGTTGTTCCTCTATCACACCATCGAGGGTCTCACTAGATTTCTTGAGGATCTCACTACATTTATCGGCGGTCTCACCAGTCTTTTCGAGGGTCTTACTAAATTTATCGGCAGCTTCTAGACAGTTCTTGAGAGACCTTAAAAGTGTGGTTTTGAACTCTATATCCAGCAGTTTGCTTTCCTCCAATTCTGTCATTTGTGTCCTGTTTCTTTGTCTCGGCATTTTTTATGCTTTGCTGTGTCGATAGAGTGCCTTTCTGTGCTAAGTGTCCCAATTACCTGAGGTAGACACTCTTGGTGCACCCCCTTGTGGGCTTTGTGCACAGTCTTGTTGTAGTTAAGCCTTGATTGTTGTAGTTATCATTGGGAGGAATTGACCTCCAGGCCAATTGGCTGAGAGAATCAGCTGTGTCTGCAGTGGGAGAACTTCTGTCTGGAGACACCCCTCTGGGGCAAGACTTGCTTCAATGGGGCTTTGGTGCTCACTGAGTCTGCCCCCTGAGTGTGTCCTTTATGGTTCCACGGAGCTTCAAACTAGATGGTCCCACTCTGACCTCTGGGCTTCCTGGCTCCTGGATCTCTAGGGAGGTGCTAATCTAGCCTTTGCCTGAGGCTATCCAGCAAAAGCCTCCCTGCAAGGCTTGGGCGGGGCGGGTCCCATGGGATCAACAGGGCGGGGCTAGCAGTTATGGCTGCTCTCAGTCTTGCCCTCAGAGGCTCTGCTTCTCCTTGTCCCGGTAATCGCTGCAAGCTCTTCGGAGAGAAAGCTGCCCTCGGGTTTCGACCAATGCCATACAGTCCCGCTTCTCCCGTATGAGTCTGGGTCCATAGAGACTCACACGAAACTGGAGCTCAGAGCCTGAGACTCCTCCCGATTGAAAATGACAACCGTGCCCTCAGCCGCCAGCCCGCTCCGCATGCACCTCCGCACCTTAGTATTTTACTTCAGCACTGCGCCTCCTCTGAGTCTCGGTATGCTTTTCTCTTTTCTTCTAGTTGTAGAATTTCCACTCAGCCAGACTTCCTGTGGTTCTGGATGATGTCCGTTCCCTCTTTTAGTTGTATTTTTGAAGTGGTTGTTCGAGGCAGCAAACTCCAGTGTTTACCTATGCCGCCATCTTGGTTTTCAGCCTCTTGTTTCGCTGGTAGAGTTTCTGATGAGAAATCAGCTGACAGCCTATGGGAGCTCCTTTGTAGATAACAAATTGCTTTTCTCTTGCTGCCTTTAAGATTCTCTCTTTTTTTGTTTACTAATTGACATTTTAATTATGATGTGTCTGGGTGTTGGGCTCTTTAGGTTCTTCTTGCTTGGGACTTTCTCTGCCTCCAAATTGTGTGAATTTTTCCTTCACCAGGTGAGGGAAATATTCTGCTATTATTTGTTCAAACATGTTTTCTGTCTCTTGCTCACTTTCTTTCTCTTCTGGTACACTTATTATGTGAATATTTTTCCATTACATGTTGTCCCACAGCTCAGCTGTCTTCTTGTTTTTTAATTGTTTTTTTCTTTTTGTTCTCTGTGTGATTTTTTTCTGTCCTGTCTTCTAATTCACTAACCCAATCCTCAGCTTGTCCTAATCTGTTGTGTATTCCTTCCAATGTGTTCTTTATTAGTACTAGGTCATTCTTTATTTCCAACTATTCTTTTTCCATAGTTACTATATCTTTTCTCATGCTGTTGAGCATCTTTACCATCATTATTCTGAATTCTATATCAGATAAATTTCTTGTCTACATTTCATTTATCTCTTCTTCTGGAAAATTCTCTTGTTCTTTTATGTGGTGTTTGTTTTTTGTCTTCTCATTATTGCTACCTGTTTGAGTTTATGACTATGTATTAGGTAGATTTGATATGATTCCTAATCTCTAGTGAAGGACAGTGTCAAATGCTGTTTCTGACTAATTAGATCAGGCAAAGACTCAAAGCTTCCAGAGACCCATCTCTGCCTGAGTCTGACTGGATTCAATCTTGAGTAGTCCTTAGGCAATCATACACAGGTGTGGTGAGAGGTTAACCAACTGGGCAATTGGAGCAATTGCTTCTTCCTATAGATTATTATTCTCTGTCTCTTTTAAGAAATGTATTTTTGTTGATTTCAGAGAGTTAGAGTTAGAGAGAGAGAGAGAGAAACATCAGTGATGAGAGAGAATCATTGATCAGCTGCCTCCTGCATGCCCCCTACTGGGGATTGAGTCCAAAACCCAGGCATGTGCCCTTGACCAGAATTGAACCTGGAACCCTTCAATCCATAGGCCAATGCTCTATCCACTCAGCAAAACTGGCTAAGGCTATTCTCAGTCTCTTAATGGGCCTCAGAAACTCCACACATTGGGGCAAAAGAGTTTTCAATAGGGTGGGTCAACTGTCTTCCCCCTAGTCATAAACGGCCTGGATAGCAAAGGTCTGCCTGAGAAAGATGACCTCCACAGGGTTGAGCGAATGACTCAGCACAGCCCCTGGGGTGACTGCCTTCTGAGCTAATCCAGAGCCCCCAAATCTAGCTTCTGCTCACAGAGCTCCAATCATCTCTGCTCTCTCTCTGCTAGAGCCCAACATGAGTGGCTGCACATTAAATTTTGTGCATTGGCCCCTTAAGAGGGTGCCTGCATTTCCAGCCATTTCTGGCTGGCTGACAGCAACCCTGCTGCTTTTCACAGCCAGATGTTCTGTGGGCACGTTTTTTAGTCTGGTGCTCTCTTCTGGGGGCCCAGCCTGGGGATTAGACCCCAGAGTTCTTAGTGGGAACCCCCCACAGCTAAGATATATCACCAGAACTTCATCTGCTGTCTCTTAGAGCCCGTCCAGCCCTTCCACATCTCCACCCTTCCTACCCTTCTCTCTGAGGTCTCCATTTTCCATGCTTGGTTATCAGGGTTCTCTCCAGCTAGTCTTCAGTTGATTTCTCAGGATGGGTTTTTTGTATTTTAGTTGCAATTCCAGTTTGGTCCTGGAAGTGGGTCTGTGTAGCATCCACTTACTCTGCTACCATTTTTAATCTCTTCTATTCCAACGGTCTTAATATTGGGCAGGTCTTGTTCCCAACATTATTTTTCTTCAAAAATTTTTGGCGGTTACTTTGGTCTGAATTTAAACTTTCAAATCTTTATTTGTTATTTTTTAAGAGACATAAGTTGAGAGAAGTTAAAAACTTGTCCAGGGTCTTTTTTCTAGAGTGAGCACAAAACTTTCTGACACCTAACCCATGGTCCTTTATGTTAAGTAACTCTTGAAATTCCTTGTCACATCCCACCCTCTTGTCAGACTGTACCTGGTTGCAGACTGGCTTATACTTGAGTCTTGGTTTGTTCAGTATTAGCTCCAGCTGTCTGCGGTTAAAATTGGATACACCAAGAGATTTCACCAAGCCAGCATCTTTGCAAGCTTCCAAAGCCTGTGTAGAGTAAATGCCATTGAATTTAGAAAGAAGCCTCAAAACAAGCAAGAATGAATGTTTAGAAGGTTAGTATAAATTCTTTAAAAAGGAAAGTCCCTGGGTATGTTAATAGTCAATCTGTGAAGAAACAAATGTGGGGTGGACACAAGTAGGAATTATTTGATTGTGGTATATTGTATACCATATCTTTCCCTTGTAATATATATAATAATCTTATTTCTTTTTTGTTTGTTAGTTTGTTTATAATGATCTTAGTTCTTTAAATTTGTTGAGGCTTTCTTTATGGTATGGTACCTAATCAATTTTAATAATTGTCTTAGATGTGTAGGAAATGTATATTCTGCTGGTTTTTGATGCAAATTTCTCTTCTCTCTCTGTCTCTCACTCTCTCTCATACATATATGAGCTTTTTATGGCTTCTCAATAATTTATAGGATTATGACAGTTATCTCCCACTATAATAGTGAATTTATCAATGTTTTCATCTATTCTATTTAAAAATTAAAAAAATATATATTTTTATTGATTTCAGAGAGAGGAAGAGGGAGAAAGAAACACCAAAGATGAGAGAGAATCATTGATTAGCTGCCTCCAGAATCCCCCATTCCCCCCACTGGAGATCTAACTGGCCATCTGGTATTGGCCCTGAGTGGAATCAAACCTTGACCTCTTGGTTCATGCTCAACCACTGAGCTTCGCCCATTGGGCTCTACTTTAGAATGTTTTCATATAATTTTTGTTTCATATACTTGCAGATATTTTATTGTGTACATATTTCAGCTGGTATGGCTCAGTAGTTGAGTACTGATCTATGAACCAGGAGATGACTGTTCGATTCCTAGTCAGTGCACATTCCAGATTGTGGCCTGGTCCCTTTGGGGTCATGCAGGAGGGAGCTCATGGATGATTCTGTCTCATCATTGATGTCTCTATCTCTTCCTCTCTTTTCCTCTCTCTGAAATCAATAAAAAAATAAATAAAAATAAACATGTCCTCAGGTGAGGATTAAAGAATAAAATAAAAAACTATGTTGTCAGATCCTATATAATAAAAGGCTAATCTGCAAATTGTCCCCTCGGGAGTTTGACCGACCAGGAGTTGGACCACTCGATATGTGTGCTGACCACCAGAGGGCAGCGTGGAAAGAAGGAAGGCCCAGCTGGCAGCCAGAAGGCTCTGATTGGCTTTGATCACTGGCCAGACATAAGGACCCTACCTGTGGATGAATTTTGTGCATGGGGCCTCTAGTATTAATATAACTATACATCTTTTTCTAAGTATTAGACTGATAAGATTCCCCGCGCGCCCCCCCCTTTAAATTTTAATATAAAATTAGGCCTAACCTAATTTTTCACATGTCTTTATGTTTAGATGTGCCTAATTCTAATCTGTCAATCTTTGCCTTTTAGTATGTGAATTTAGTTCATATTTATTGTAACTATAAATATATTTGGATTGTTTCTACCATCTTAATTTCCTACTTCAGTTTTTTCCACTTTTATGTTTCTTTTTAATACTTCCTTTTAAAAAGTTTATACCTATATCTTTCCTTTAATGAAGATAAGAACTTATATTCTCACAAATTCCGTGATTTACATACACCCCAACATCTATGATATTAGAATTTCATTTCCTATTATTATAGGTATATTTTTCTCTTGTTATTTAGTATTATATAGTTTTATAGATAATAAAAACTATATCATATTTGATTTGATTACTTTCAGTTTATACACTTCTTGAAGCATCTTTTAGAATTTTGCTCCTCTTATTTAGTAATAGTTTTCAGTGTTGTTCTTTATGTGGCAAAACTTCTGAGCAATGTGTGGATCAGAAAATATATTCATCATGTATCATTTTTGTCTTATAGTTTGAATATCAAGTTCAAGTTCAATGTTCTTTATTATTTAATACTTTGAAAATACTATTCTATTATCTCTTTTGCTGCTGATAATATAACAGAACTGATCAAAACAAAACTGATACCAATCCTATATAATATAGAGGTAATATGTTGCCCTAACCGGTTTGGCTCAGTGGATAGAGCGTCGGCCTGTGGGCTAAAGAGTCCCAGTTTCGATTCCAGTCAGGGGCATGTACTTTGGTTGAGGGCACATCCCCAGTAGGGGGTATGCAGGATGCAGCTGATCAGTGTTTCTCTCTCATCAATGTTACTAACTCTCTATCCCTCTCCTTTCCTCTCAGTAGAAAATCAATAAAATATATATTTTTTAAAAAGAGGTAATATGCAAATTAGCCCTCGTGCCCTCACAAGATGGCTGCCTACGAGCAGGCTGGCGGGGGGTTAGTGAGGGACGATCAAACGCCTGAACAAGCAGGCTGCATGGGGTGACAAGGCCGGCAGGGGAGGTAGTTGGGAGCAATCAAGCTGGTGGAGGGGGAAGTTAGGGGCGATCAGGTTGACACGCAGAGGCAGTGAGGGTGATCAGGCCAGCAAGGGGGGGCAATTAGGGGTGACCAGGGAGGCAGGCAGGTGAGTGATTAGGAGCCAGCGGTCCTGGATTGTGAGAGGGATGTCTACCTGCCATTTAAGCCCGATCCCCTAACCCGGCAGTTGGACTTTCCCTGAGGGGTCCCAGATTGGAGAGGGTGCAGGCTGGGCTGAGGGATTCCCTCCATGCAGGAATTTTGTGCACCGGGCCTCTAGTCTCATTATCTACTAGTATGAATGACTCTTTTATTGCCTTTCCCTTTTCAGTTTTGTTAGTTTATGCTTCATGTATTTTTGGAGTTTTGTTATTAGGTGCATAGATGTTTAGGATTTATTACCTTTTTATTATAAAACAAAGTTCTTTATCCCTGGGAATAAAGGGGCTCTGGAATCTTTGTTGATATTAAAATAGCTACTCCAGCTTTCTTTTTATTACTGTTAGCATAGTATATATTTTCCTGTCCTATAATTTTTTAAACCTTTGACTTTAAACATGTTTGTATAAACGTTTTTATTTAAAATGGGTTTCTTGTATATAACATATGGTGGGGTTTTGGTTTTTGTCCATTCTGACGTCTGCCTTTTAACTGCATTGTTTTAAAAAATATATGTACTGTGATTATTGATATCACTGAGTTTAAATCTTTCATCTTGGTATTTGTTTTTTTTATTTCCTCATCTATTTATATACCTTCTGTTTTTCTTTTCCTGCCTTGTCTTGGATTATCTTTTATTATTTCATTTTGTCCCCTTTACTGACTTGTTTGCTGTACTCTGGAAGCATTAACATTTTCCTTATATTTGATATTCTTAAATTTCTCTATATTTCGTCTAGGTGTGGGTTTCCTTCTCTTCCCTCTTTGGTAATCTATGCTCATTCAATATCTCTGGGTTTTTTCCCTTTAACTATGACCTCTTTTTTTTTTTAAATATATTTTATTGATTTTTTACAGAGAGGAAGGGAGAGAGATAGAGAGTTAGAAACATTGATGAGAGTGAAACATCAACCAGCAGCCTCCTGCACATCTCCTACTGGGGATGTGCCCGCACCCCAGGTACATGCCCTTAATCGGAATCGAACCTGGGACCCTTCAGTCCGCAGGCTGACGCTCTATCCACTGAGCCAAACCGGTTTCGGCATAACTATGACCTCTTTACCTTCTTCTTTCTTTCTTGTTTTTCTATTATGTGAGTACTGAAAATCTAAGTACTGTACATCTCTTAGGTTTTCTTTCATATTTGTTTTGTTGTCTTTTCCTACTTCATATTGGGAGATTTTCTCATTCTGATCTTTCAGTTTGATCCCTTTTTCTTTATATCCATTTTATAGTTATCCCATCTATTGCATTGTGTTTTATTTTTCCTAATTATTACTTAATACTTGTTTTTAAAAATGTTTTCTTATTTCACATTGCTAATATATTTTCTTATCACCTTTAATATATTAATTGGCTAATTCAAAAGTCCTTGGTTCTCTGTTCTGTTTATGTTGGGATCTGTAATTGAGATATGTTGTTTCCTTTTGAAATAAATACCTTATTATTTTGAGCAATGAGCTTATTTTCTCCTGGGGATACTGGCTAACCTGTCAGGCAGACCCTTAGAGGGAAACACCAGACTCCAAATTACTCAGCTCCGATGACATCAGGAGTGAGTATATTGTCTCTTGGGTAGAGAGCCCCAAGCACCAGAAAACTAGTAGCTGCCTCTTCACCCCTCAAAACAACTCCACCCTTCAGGTCTTCAACTGTTACCTAGAGGGGGACACCCATTAGAAAGCAATGCTGTACTCATTAGAGTGTATTCCCAGACTTCAGAATTTGGAAAGGGAGGGTAAAGGCTGCATCTCTTCCTAAATCAAATAGGAATAATCAGGTCATAATTCAAAAATGTAGTCTTTTAAAATGAAAGAATACAAGGCCCACTTGAACTTACCTCCCAAGTAGCACACAGATTTGTCTGGTGAAATATCCAATTGCCATTCTCATCTTTAGGAATAATTTCATCTCCAGGCTGAGAAAGTAAGACAAAAACAAATGTAATTCTTTTTATTTATATCTGGGAATTGAAATGATGGAATTTGTCTTTAGGCCAATATACCCTAGCTCTGGAAAAGCAATTCAAGTTTAATTATTTATATCCTATATAATAAAAGCCTAACATGCAAATTGTCCCCTTGACCGGGAGTTTGTCCACTCGTTATGACGTGCGCTGACAACCAGGGGGTGGCACAGAAATGGTGGGTGTTGGTGACACAGTGGTAGCAGCTGGCGGCAGTGGAGACGCTACCAGCCCCGATGGGACCTGACCAGAGTGGGACCTCGGTGGGATGGTGGAGGAGGTGAGTGGATGATGCCAGCAGCAGTGGCAGGGGGCGGGGCTGCGGCCTGACTCCCAGGCACTGAGGAGCTGGGTGAGGGGAGGGGGGCGGCTATGACTGATTGCTCCTCAGACAGTGACCAGTAGCAGCGGCAGGGGGTGGGGCCACTGCCAGGCTCTCAGGCTCTGAGGGAGCAGGGCAGGGGGCCTGTTCACAATCAATTGCTTTGCAGTCGGGATGGTAGAGCAGGTGATGGGGCAGCACCAGGACAAAGCGGGTGCCAGGTGGGGCTATGGGAGCTGCAAGGATGCGGGTGCGAACTGGGGCTGTGAGGCTGGGGGCACGAGCTGGGGCCCGATCCCCACAGGCCACACAGAGGGACCCCGCCCGTGCACAAGTTTGGTCACTGGGCCTCTAGTGTTTATATAATTATATAAGAAATTATATTTATATATATTTATTACTTTTATGGGACTGTCCAAAAATTCTTTCATTTTGGCAAAATATGTGACACATTAATCTCATTATCCTATACTGGCATTCATTTTTCCTTTATTTATCAACAGATTATTGTTCTTAAGCCATGAGTTTTCTCCTAATTACAGAATTACTCATCAGAAACAGTAGAGCCCTAACCGGTTTTGCTCAGTGAATAGAGGGTCAGCCTGCGGACTCAAGGGTCCCAGGTTTGATTCCAGTCAAGGGAATGTACCTTGGTTGTGGGCACATACCCACTGGGGAGTGTGCAGGAGGCAGCTGATTGATGTTTCTCTCTCATTGATGTTTCTAGCTCTCTATCTCTCTCCTATCCTCTCTGTAAAAAATCAATAAAATATATTACAAAAAATAGTAGAGGATGAGACTCAGTGTTTTGACAGTCTAGCCTTATCAAAGTTGAGGAGAGCACGGCATGTTACTTCTCAGTTCTGGCGGACTTGCTCACTGGTTTTTTTCCTTTCATTTTGGGCCCTCCAGGAGTTCAGCATTTCTTTTTCCTACTTCACACATTAGCTAGTGTCAACTCCCCTTTTCTGGTTTTTGGGTGATCCTTTCCCAACTAAGGCTAACTGGTGTGGAACGTTATCTTTCAGATTTCTCTTTTTTGGCTGTATCTAAACATGGGACTCATTTATTATGGGCTTCAAAATGGAATAGAGAGAAATGAAAGATGATTCCTAGGCTCTTGGGGTGGATGTTGGTAATCATTTCCTGAGTTTGGGTTAGCAATCAAGAGTTTTTTATGAATATTTTGAGTTTGAAATGACCAAACGTTCAAGTGGCTATTTGAGAAGGCAGGTAAACAGAGAAGTCTCAGAAAGATGCTTAGATAGAGGCCATGGCTGTAGACAAAAGTCGGTAGCCCTTACATATAAAATAATAATCCTTGCAACTATATGAAGTCATTTATAGACACAGTGTGGCTCAGTAAGACAAGAATACTGAGAATAGAAGTACTATTCTAGGCATAACAACATTTGGAGGTTGGTAGACAAGCTGCCAAAGAATCAAGAGAGGGTGGTATTATAGAAGTCACAAGAAGAAAAAGTGTACAGGAGATAATGGTCAACTGTGTTGAAAGATATCCTATATAATAAAATCCTAATAGGCAAATCAACAGAACAGCTGAAGGACTGGTTGCTATGATGTGTACCTACCAGCAGGGGGTAGAAGCTCAATGCAGGAGCTGCCCCCTGTGGTCAGTGCGCTCCCACAGGGGATGCACCACTCAGCCAGAAGTCGGGCTCATGGCTGGTGAGCACAGCAGTGGTGGTGGCCAGTTGTCGGACATCCCCCAAGGTGTCCTGGACTGGGAGAGGGCGCAGGCCCCGCTGAAGGACCCCTTAAGTGCATGAATTTTGTGCAGTGGGCCTCTAGTCAAATAATATGAGGATACGTACAGTGTCTATTTGGTATGGTTGGCAGCATTGAAGTCTTTTTAGGATAATAGGAATTTTTATTGAAAATCAAGCAATTGGACAAAATTCATTATATTATATTTTTTTCTTCTGCATCTCACCTGACAAAACTTTCCCCTCGTGGTAACACTTTCTTTAGCAAACACAATTTTGACTCAGTTTCCTCCTGTCTCGCTTATTCCTAAATGCCGCATAATCATTCATGTTAATTACTCTTTCTGTCTCTGCTTCCCAAGCTCTTTGTACTTCTCAACACTATGGCCCACATTTCCACTCCAGTCTCTCTCCTTATTTCTTGCCTTTTGCATTTCCCATTTTACTTCTGCTCAGAATGGTTTTATGCCTCTATCATACACTGTGTTAAATATTTTTTACTTACCCTGATTTTTATTAAGTCCTTGTCTTTTCTGAACCCATGTTAGCTATTTCCATGATGTTCCTCTTAAGCGTCCATTGTGCCTACCTTACTCATCCTTCATCCGAATCATTCCATGGTCTTTCTCCCTCTACTCCTGCTCCTACTGTAAGACAGTGTTAGAAGAATACTTCAACCCTCTAAAAATCCATGCTATTGATTCTCATTCCTGTTCGTCAGTAACTTCATTTATCTTTTTAAAATGTCATTCCTCATTTAAAAGCATAAGGCATTAGGGGCTGTACAGTGTAGAAGCACAAATATGGGATTGGCATCAGGGGATCCAGGATCTGGTCTCAGTCTGATGGATTTTAAACCTGAGTTAGCTATTTCATTGCCTCGGGCCTCAACCTTTTCTTTTGTAAACTGAAGATATTCTGTATATTGGAATATATATTTCCACCTGAAGATTTTATAACATTTTATTAGATATGAAATGTCAGGCACTGTGTCTGTAATTTCACATATATAACACTAATGACTCCTCACAATACTTGGCAAATGAGTTGGTATCGTCTCCAATTTACCAATCATGAAATTGAAGGAAAGTTCAGGAATATCAAAGACAATATGCTAATACTCAATAAAGCTGAAAGTCAGTCCCTCTTCTGTGTGACTCCAAAGTTCATGCTCTTTCCACTGGACCATGTTTAGGTGATATGTAAAAGGATCAGGTAATAACTTGACCAAGTCATCTGGCTCACATGTGACAGAGCTGGGATTCAAACAAGGTGCCCTGATTCTGTAGCCCATGCTTCATACCACCATGCTTGCTAGGTGACCTCTGATTAATGAGTGCAGTGGAAATCACTTTTTTTGCTTTCTACTATCCTTAACCTTCTTTTAGAGAGGAGCTCATTGCACATTGTGTGGGCTGACCCAGCTCCAATTCTTGGCCACAGATGTCAGACACCAATGCCCTTACACAAAGATTAGTCAGCAAAATTTATGTGACCCAAGCAAGGCTGATCTTTGTTTCTTTAGGAGGTTTAATGTGTAGTTTCTCTTCCTCTAAATTCTTAAGTTGTATTGATAAGGAAGGATTGGCATGTCAATGGGCATTTGCCATCATATAGAAAGAGATTTTTGAGAAAGGGCCAGAGTGTAGATACATAGTTTCAACTTCTGGATCCAGTCCTTTGGAATTAGATATGTCTTGTAATTTTTAGTTCCCTTTTTTGCTAATGCCAATTTGAGTTGGGTTTCTGCCATTTATAACAAGAGTTCTGACCAAAACAAAGGTGTTGGGTATAGCAAGTAATGAACAAAGAGTGTGGAATTTGCCAGGTCAGTATGGGATTGTGGATAGTGAGGATTCTCCAGCTGAGAATTGGATATTCTTGCTATGCAATAGCATGGCATCTTGTTAAATTGTTGCCTTGTTGTGTCTTGAGACTCTGACAATGGCATACTAAGATTGGAGCTTTAGGGCACTTAGTAGGAAAACATTGGGTGTTAGAGTTTGTTGGCCATTTTTGCAGTCTTCAGTCAGGTCCTGAAGAAATATAAATGTGTTTATTGCTACTTGGCTTGTAAGATGAGTGGTAAGATCATATTTTGCTAAAACAGGTACTTTCTGCTTCTAGATGCCTCCCCAAATGGCAGAAGTTCAGCTCTGAGTCTTATAGAGTTAGAAAAGTCTGTGTCAGCCAAGACAGGAAGGTAAGAATCCTAGAAGGAAATAAAATTGGACTTTGGGAGAATCCTTGTCCATTTCTCTCTGAAGACAAGATCTCAGGCCAATGATGCCATGTCCAACAAAGGAGCACCATCCAATGAGATGGAGACTGGGGGCAAAGAATGCATGACCTGTGCCTCCCTGTTTTGTATTATTTCAAGTCAGAAGGGGCATTAAGCTAAGGACTTCCTAGATGGGGGGATAGGATATTTCTTTACTAAGATGCAGAAACCACAGGCTAAAGATTAGATACAAGAAGATTTCTAGTTTTAATTACTCTTTAATGCAGCTGACTGAATGTGAATTTACTGAAAGCCAAGCAAATTTTTAAGGGATATGGACTGTCCACGAAATCCCAAACTGGCCATTGAAAGCCTTTGCTTAACCAAGGCCATTGTGAAGCTTGTGAATTCGTATCAAGGATGTGCAAGAGGAATCTTTCCCAAAGTCTCTCTTGGATATTACCATAGAGAAGAGTCATCAAGGAAAGAGCTTCCAGAGAACAGAACAGGGGCAGCCAGGTTGCTCCTGTGAAGGAAATCTGGGCACCTCAATGACTAGTTTTATTTTCAGTCTCTCCTTTCTCGGAGACATTTGAAAGCAGTAGGGATGTGTTGTTGGTGGTTAAATTAACACAGAGTCCATAGATTGAGGAAGTTTAAGGAAGAAGTGCATTTGAACCAGAGGAATAGCTATCACCATGATCTTGTTGCTGACACCCCAAAAACCTGACCATTCTTTGGGTTATTTCCCTTTTTGGGGGTGGAAGGTGAGTAAGTTTTCAGTTGTATATATTATTTTGCGTTATGTCATACAGGGATATTTTCATAACTATATAAGTGGGAAGAAGGGTGTGTCTGGATGCTGGAAAATTAAAATATGGAGCACCATTTGGTGACTACGTGATGGATTAATGGAGAGAATTTAAACTATAATTGTAAAGACATGTAATAAAAAGTGCATTGGATTAGGAATCAAGAACAATGAGATCCAAGCCTGAGTCTGTTACACATAATCTTTCTGGGCATTTGTTAGGCTAGGTCAGTGCTGTCTACCTACAGTAACAAAATGACAACATTCTGTGGTGCTAAGTAATGAATTAGCTTTGTTCACATGGCTGCTGGCTCGTGGCTGCCAAAGAGCAGAGGCCAAACCTTTAGGTGTCTGAACTCACCTTAAGAGCCATGGGCGTTGCCATGATGTAAAGATCAGCATAATCTAGATGGAGTTCCTGGAGTGTCTTCTGCACGCGTGGGAGGACTCTCTTTGGGTCAAAATCTGTACCCCACAGCTGAACGAATAAAAAGGGGATAATTAATGACATCCACTCTCTTTAAAAGAAAAGGGTGCAGCTTTTTATTCTTTACAATGCATTCATTCATTTTACTGCATAAAAATGTTTATGCTGAAGTTTCATCTGAGTATAGGATAAGCTGATATAACTCTTGACACCCATAGTATAACTTTATCAGAAAATAATATCAGAACTGCCTTAGCTGGTTTGGCTCAGTGGATAGAGTGTCAGCCTGAGGACTGAAAGATCCCGGGTTTGATTCCAGTCAAGGGCACATGCCCGGGTTGCAGGCTCGATCTCCAATGAGGGGCGTGCAGGAGGCAGCTGATCAATGATTCTCTCTCATCATTGATGTTTTATCTCTCCCTCTTCCATCATCTCTGATATTAATAAAAAAATATTTTAAAAATGAATATAATACCAGAATATGTATCCATATGTTCATTGCAGCTTTATTTACAATAGCCAAGATATGGGAGTAACCCAAGTGCCCATCAGTAGGTGAGTGGATAAGGAAGTAGTGCATCTATGCAATGGAATATGACTGAGCCATTAAAAAGAATGAAATATTGCCGTCTGCAACAGCTTTGGTGGACCTATAGGATACTGTGCTGAGTGACATAAGACAAAATGAGAAAGGCAAATGTCATATGATTTCACTTATACGTGTAATCTAGAAAACAAAATAAATCAACAGGCAGCAACAGATAAAGACTCACAGATGCAGACCATATGAATGGTTGCCAGATGGGAGGAGAGTTGGGGGGATGTGTGAAAAACATGAAGGGATTAAGAAGTACAAATTGGATTTGTAGTAACAGGATAGTCATGGGGATGTAAAGCATAGCATAGGGAATCTATATGAATAAAAGCCTATGTGGTTGTCACACCCTCACGCTGTCACACTGTAACAATCCATCACCAGGAGACTGCATGTGCAGCAGATGCGGGTGGATTGACGCTGTGTGCGCGGCACAGAGGCAGGTCCCGTGGCTCCATGCGGCGATGCCAGGGGCAGGACCCCTGGCTCTGGCCTACCTCTTTGGGGCAATCCATTGAGGAGCTCTGGATGGGTGGGCGGGGCCTACCTCTTTGGAGAAATTTATCTTGGGACTACCACACTGTGTGCGGGCACAGGTCAGGTTGGGGACCACCCCTCCCGAGTGCACGAATTTCATGCACCGGGCCTCTAGTATAGTCAATAATACTGTAATAACTATGTATGTTCTCAGATGCATACTAGATTTATCAGGGTGAGCACTTCGTAAGTTATATAAGTGTCTAATCACTGGGTTGTACACCAGAAGCTAATATAATATTGTACATTAGCTGTAATTGAAAGATAAAAAATTATTTTTAAAATAAGAATAATGGACCTAAAGATTCAGAGACTTTAAGATTCACCTGAACCACAGAGGACCCAATTTGGAGACAAGCCTTCCTCTGTGCAGTGCTAATTTCCTAATTGACTCTCAGTACTTAAACTTTTCCTCACTGTGTAACTAGGGAGCATGTACCTGAATAGTTGTGCTGACCTGGCCCCTTTATTTTCATGTCACTCTGATAAAGGATGTGCTTCATTTGAGCAAGAAATATGATTGTGTGGACATCTTCACTGGATCCTTCACATTGTCACGGGCAATGCAGAAGCTGGTGAAGTTTTAAATTATTGCATAGATTTAGATTTCCTCCTACTGGTCTTTTGTTCTCATTTGGTTGTACTCAGACTCCAGGGAAATTTTGTCAATTCCTACTAAGAAGTTACTGGATGTCTATTTGAAACGATAATATCACCAAAATGGCAGGGTATGAGACTTATCCCACAACAAGGCCAACAATTAGACAGCTAACCCTGAGTGAAAATGGGGAGATGTTGGTCAAAGGGTATAAACTTCTAGTTATGAGATGAGTAAGTTCTGGGGAACTAATGTACAGCATGGTATTTGAGGTTAATAATAATGTATTGCATACTTTAAAGTTGCTAAGAGAATAGGTCTTAAATGTTTTCTCACCATAAAAATAGGAATGGTAATGATGTGAAGAGATGGAGGTGTTAGCTAACATTATGGTGGTAATCATTTTGCAATCCATAAGTGTTTCAAATGAACATGTTATACACAAATTCACATAATGTTATATGTCAATTATATCTGAACAGGAGGCCCAGAGCACAAAATTCGCGCACGAGTAGGATCCTTAGTCCTCGCCAATGATCAGGGTCGATCAGGACCTTCTGGCTGCCAGCCAGAGCCTTCCTTCCCCTGGCTGCCAGCTGCTGGCCAGGGCCTCCCTTCTCCAGCTGCCGGCTGCTGGCCAGGTCCCTCCTTCATTTTGCACAACGCCCTGGTGGTCAGCGAATCTCATAGTGAGCAATTGAACTCCCAGTCTCCCGGTTGAACTCCTGACGTGACAATTTCCACATTAGGTTTTTATATATATACTTGAGGCCTGGTGCACAAAAATTTGAGATTTATGTGCTGGGTCCTTCAGCCCAGCCTGCGCCCATTCACGGTCCAGGACCCCTTGGGGGATGTCCACCTGTCGAATTAGGCCCACTCCCTAGGTGATCAGGCCTAAGCTTGCAGTCAGACATCCTTCTAGCAGCTAGGGAGCCCTTGGGGATGTCCAACTAAAGGCTTAGGCCCCCAAGGGATCAGGTCTAAACCATTATTAGGACATTCTTAGTGCTGCCACGGAGGTTGGAGAGGCTCCTGGCACCACCACTGTGCTGGCCAGCCATGAGCCAGCTTCTGGCTGAGTGGCACTCCCCATATGGAACTGCACTGACCACCAGGGGGCAGCTCCTGCATTGAGCATCTGCCCCCTGGTGGCCAGTGTGCATCATAGCAAGCGGTCATTCTGCCGTTCAGTCAATGTGCATATTAGCCTTTTATTATTATTATACTAGAGGCCCAGTGCATGGATTCATGCACTGGTGGGGTCCTTCAGCCTGGCCTGCAGGGATCAGTGGACCTCCGCACTGCTGCAGCCCGGCCTTCCCTGGCAGTTCATTGGACCCAGCTTACTGTCCGCATCGATCCTGCACAGCACGAAGTAGTATGAAAAATGACAGGCGGCTGGGGAGGAGCCTAAATCCAGGCTGGGCTCCACACCACTCCCGTTCATTCTGGCCCCACTGCGCCTGCTGCTGCCATGGCTCAGGCATGCAGGGGGGACTGTCTGTGGGAGATGCTCACACAGCCATGCTTGCCAGCTATCAGCCCAGTGTCTGGCACCCGTCTGTCAGCTGAGTGGCACTCCAACTGTGGGAGCACACTGACCACCAGGGGGAAGCTCCTGCATTGAGTATCTGCCCCCTGCTGGTCAGTGCACGTCATAGCTACCAGCCAGTCATTTGGTCGTCCAGTTGTCAGGTCACTTAGGCTTTTATATATATAGATAGGATGTCCCTATTTCCCCCCTTTTGCCCCCTCTACCCAGCTCTTGCCCCCCACTTCTCTCTGGCCATCACCATACTGTTGTCTGTGTCCATGGGTTGTGCATGTATTTTCTTTGGCTAATCCCTTCTTTAAATTCACTTCTTTAAATTTGTATTTTCAGATAAGTGCTTATAACTGCACTATTATATATTTTCTACTATATCATTTAGAATTAAGATATCTTTTAATTGAACCCTTGTAAATTTTAGCACAATTTAATAAATTATGCTAGAAGCAATTAGGAGATTTTTCATGTAATGCAGATACATTTCAATTTATATTTTATTAATTTTTAAATTTTTTAATTTGAAATAATCTCATACATCTAAAAAAACTATAAAATATTACAGCATATTATATGTACCCTTCACCCAATTTTTTAGGTGTTAATAATTTAAACATAACCTATATACAACTAACAGAATTTGGAATATGTTTTTCTTATAATCTCTTTAATGTTACTTAATCCATTACTTTGTTTTTGTTAATCTTCACCCAAGGGTATTATTCCATTGATTTTTAGAGAGAGTGAAGGGAAAGGGAGAGACACATTGATTGTTTGCCTCCTGCACATGATTTGATAGGGACTGGGGATCAAGCCAGGAACTGAGGTACATGCCCTTGACTGGAATCGAACCTGGGACCCTTCAGTCCACGGGCTAATGCTCTATCCACTGAGAAAAACAGGCTGCAGCTTAATTCATTTACTTTTAATCTATATGTGTCTTTATATTTAAAGTGGGTTTTGTTTTTGATTCACCCTCATAATCTGTCCTTTAATTGGTGCATTTATGCCACTGACTTTCAGAGTGCTTACTGATAGAGTTACTACCATATCAGGCGGCTTCTGGGTCTTCTGGGTCCCACCCTGCCTTGCCTTTTCTTCTTTTTTTCTAAGACATTTCAATTTATTTAAAAGAAGCCAATATACAGGATATAAAGGGTATGATATTTACAACAGTACAGTAAAGAGGTTGGTTTCCTGGTAGGATCAGTAGTCTTTCAGTGAGTATTAACCCCCTTTCCCCTTGATGCTCGACCCAGCTGGCAGACAAACAGCAACAGTGGGGTGGGATGGGACTGCAGGATAGAAAGTCTCCCTGAAGGGATTAAAAATCACGTAGATGCTAAAATGTCCACAAGGGGTCTTGGGGTGAGGCGTGCCTCTGCCTCATTCCTTTGAGGGCTTGGCAGCAGGAATGCTGAAGGATTTGCCCCAAACTAACACAGGACCCACCTTGAGCCTGTAAATCTTTCACCCATGGAATATTCCCTTCCTGAGAGAATCAGCCCTAATCCCTCAGCCAGGGCCTGGAGGAGCAGCCCAGGCCGTGAGCACAGCCAGGACTGTGGACATTTCATGGCATTTCCACTCCCACTCCAGCTGCCTAACAACTCTGCACTGCTCCCCTCGCCCACCTCCCCCGTCACTCCATCAGGATACTGTGCACAGGAGGGGACACTGGTTTTCCCATGCACATTGGGAACAGGCTGTTTCTGTTTTCTGGAGTAAAAAGGTTCCTGTGAGTCGGGTAAGGTCTCTGCTTGGCAAGAAGTTCTGTAACAGAGCCACTGACCACACCCACCTCCTCTGGGCATGGAGCAGCTCCGGCCCTCAGAGCTCATCTCTCCAGCAGAACTGAAGGCAAGACCTTGTGTACCCTTCTGTCCCTCACCCTTCACATGCCCAGAACCATCAGTGTCACACTTCCTAATTCCTATCACTGTATTTCATTCGTTCCATACTGTTTTAGTAATCATGAATCTAAACAGATTGGTTCAAAAGGAGATCCTTCTATTTTTAAAGTAGCTGGGGCTTCTGGGGGAAGGCCTTGCCTTGCAGCCCCTGGCGCCAAGGCAAGACTCACTGCAGGGGCTTCTGGGGGAGGACCTTGCCTTGCAGCCCAGACCTGCTCTTGGGCGGTTCCCGGGCCCCAAGGCAAGACCGGCTGCTGGGGGCAGGCCTTGCATTGCAGCCTGGACCAGCTTATGGGCAGTTCCCGGGCCTCAAGGTAAGACCTGCTGCTGGGGGAGGGCCTTGCTTTACAGCTGGGACCCGCTGATTTGCGGTTCCCAGGGCGCAAGGCAAGACCGGCTGCTGAGGCTTCTGGCCTTGCAGCGCCTATCTGCTGATGGGCGGTTCCCAGGCCGCTGAGGGCTGTTTTTAGGCTGCCCGCACCCCCTTTATGGGGGGGGTCCCCACTGGGGTGCCTGGCCAGTCTGAGTGAGGGGCTGATGGCTGTTTTTAGGCTGCCCGCACCCCCTTTAGGGTAGGGGTCCCCATTGGGGTGCCTGGCCAGTCTGAATGAGGGGCTGATGGCTGTTTTTAGGCTGCCCGCACCCCCGTTAGGGTGGGGGTCCCCACTGGGGTGCCTGGCCAGTCTGGATGAGGGACTGAGGGCCGTTTTCATGCTGGTGGGTGACTGAAGCTCCCAACCTCTCCTTTTTTTTTTTTTTAATTCTGGGATTTACTTACCTTCTATGGCTGTCACTGGAGCTGAGAGCCAGCTTTAGCTCTGAGGCCGGCTCCAGCTTGAGGCCTCGGCTGCTAAAAACAGGTTATCTGGGCCTTGTTTAGCTTCTATAATTGAAACTCTGTTGCCATCACTGGCACTCTAAGCTCTGAGCCCGCTGACAGCTGAAAGCAGGTTTCTGGGCTTTGTTTAGCTTCTATAATTGCAACATTGTTGCATCCGGAGCTCAGAGCTGGGCTGCCGCAGGCCAGGAACGTTGGCTTCCACCGTCACTGGAGCAAGCAAGCCTCCTGTTCGCTTCAGCTGCGTGGCTGCCAGCCGCCATCTTGGTTGGCAGATAATTTGCATATCCTGCTGATTAGCCAATGGGAAATGTTCGGGGTTATGGTCAATTTGCATCTTTATCTTTTATTAGTGTAGACTAGAAGCCTGATGCATGAAATTCGTGCAGGTGGGGCGGCTCTCAGCTTGGCCTGCACCCTCTTGCAATCTGGGACCCCTCACTTCTAACCGCCTGCCTGCTCACTCCTTACTGCTTGGTCTTAGTGCTGCTGTGGAGGCAGGAGAGGATCCCGCCACCACCACTGTGCTCTCCAGGCATGAGACTGGCTTCTGGCTGAGCATCACTCCCACTGTGGGAGAGCACTGACCACCAGGGTGCAGCTCCTGCATTGAGTGTCTGCCGCCTGGTGGTCAGTGCACATCATAGCGACTGGTCGTTTTGGTTGGTCTGCCATAACAGTCACTGGGCTTGTATTATATAGATATCTAATAAAAGAGAAAAATGCAAGTTCACCGCACCTCCGCTATACCTCAAGCCAATCAAAATGACCATATGCATATTAACCCAACCAAGATGGCGGCAGGCAGCCAGGGAGCTGGAGCAAGCAGGAGGCTCTGTTGCCCCGGTGATGGAGGAAGCCAAGCTTCCTGCCTTCCCTGGCCAGCTGTGGCCTCCGCTCAAGGCAACAAAGTTTCAATTATAGAAGATAAATTCCAGATACCTGCTTCCAGCCAGCCTCCATTGAGAGTTTGGGTGGCTGGGGGCCATGATCAGCCTGCAAACAGCCATCAGGCCCTCACCCAGGCTGGCCACACCCTTATGGGGTGAGGGTCCCTGCTGGGGGGTTTGGCCAGCCTGCAAACAGCCATCAGCCCCTCACCCAGGCTGGCCAGGCACCCCAGCTGGACCCCCACCCTAATGCGGGACACCCTTCAGAGCAAACCAGCTGTCCACCACCCATGCACCAGGCCTCTATTTTATATAATAAAAGGGTAATATGCAAATTTACCCTAACAGCAGAACGACTGGGAATGACTGGTCACTATGATACACACTGACCACAAGCTGGCAGACACTCAATGCAAAAGCTGCCCCTGGTGGTCCATGCGCTCCCATAGGGGGAACTCTGCTCAGCCACAAGCCAGGCTGATGGTTGCCAGTACAGCGGTGGTGGTGGGAGCCTCTCCTACTTCCTCAGCAGTGCTAAGGATGTCTGACTGCAGCTTAGGCCTGCTCCCCTCTGGCAAGTGGACATCCTCTGAGGGCTCCCAGGCTGCCAGAGGGATGTCTGACTACCAGCTTAGGCTCAATCCCCCGGGGAGCAGGCCTAAACCAGCAGGTGGTCATCCCCTGAGGGGTCCCAGATTATGAGAGGGCACAGGCCAGGCTGAGGGATCCCCTTGAGTGCACAAATTTTTGTGCACCGGGCCTCTAGTATATGTATATAGCTGGAAAAAAAAGTTAATAAGATAAACTTAGATAGCTTAACAAAAACAAAGAAAAATAAATTACTCATTCTCGAAAGAGTTAGGTAATGAAAGAATAAGGCTTGGATTGTCAAGTAGGAACATGTGTACCTTTAAAGTCTGTACACATAAGTTGTTGAGGGGTAGTAAGCATCTCAGGATAAATTAGTACATCTTTTTGAAGCATCAAATTTGCTGAAAGATTTCTGTGGGAAAAAAGTTCTATCCTTTTTGTCACAAGTAAGGGCAAGCAAAACTAGTAAAATGTGGTCTTGATCTTTTATTTATTATGTCAGGAAATCATTTTATTTTTTTAGCCTTGAAAGCAAGACAAGAGAAAACTTCAGGTGGAGAGCATTGTGGGAAAATGTTCTTTGTTGTTACTGTGGGCCCCTTTGGTGTTATTGCTGCCACCCCATGTCAGTGAAAATTCTGTTTTTTTATATTTTAATTTAAAAACCCATGTACTACTAGCTTTATAATAGGTACTGTTTAAGTATTTTGTAAATGTTAATTCATGCTAACATTATGAAATAGTTTATTTAATTCAGTGTGATTTTTCCAACATGATAGATACTGCAACAGGTTTAAATATTTACCCGAAGGAAATTTTGGGGTTCATTTTTCTTTGTGCTTATTAAAATCCTCATTCTTGCATGAAACAAACAAGGATAAATCATGCAGATAATGTAAAAGTTTAAAAAATTTTAAGATAAGTCAGTTTTCGAAAGTCTTTCTGGCTTTGGACAGGTTGCTTTGGCATAGGTCCTCACAATATGAATTCAAGTTTAATCCTCTGTGGAAACATTTGGAGAGCACCTATTTAAGGTTTAAGGTTTTACTCTGATGTGAGACTGTAATAATAAAATCTTTAGGCATCAGAATTGTAAAGCTATAATAAAGTGAAAAGCTTCAGGTTGATATTTTGGGACAGTGGCTCCATGCAGCCCCTCGGAATCATAGCCCATATGTGGCTGGTGATTTGGGGAGCTGAAAATCCCTGGAGAAATTGGAAAGAGACTGAGTAGGGAGCTGGAAGGAGGGGAGGTCTGGGGAGAGGGTGAAATCAGAAACAGTATCATTTTTCTTTAGGTTCCTCAGGAGAATTGTATTATAAGTTCTTTAAAGTTCTACAGCTTTATTCCTGCAAAGCTGCCTGTAAATATACATTCTTTATTACCATTGGCTTTCAGTTTAATTGTGATGCTTTATTTTTCTGATTGCTCTTCAATGGATAGTGATATATAACACTGGACGTTTAAATTGCTCACAAGGTAGTGATCTAAACAAAAGGTGGTCTATCCATACAATGGGATACTATTTGGCCATGAAAAGAAATGATATTCTGATCCATGTTACAACTTGGATAAACCTAGAAACATTATACTAAATGAAAGAAGCTAGACGAAAAGGCCATATTGTATGATTCCATTTGTATGAAATGTCCAAAATAGGAAAATGATAGAGACAGATATTAGATAATGATCACAATTGACATGGGGAAAGGGATAAATAGAAGTGATTGCTAGTGGGCATGGGATTTTTTTTTTAGAGTGATGAAAATATTCTGAAATTAGGTAGTGGTTATGGTCATGCAACTTTTGTGAATATACAAATAATTACTTATTCAAAATGGTAAACTTTTGGTACGTGAATTGTAGCTCAATAAAGAATTAGTGCTCTATGATAAAATACGTAAATATAAGTCATCTATCCTATATAATAAAAGGATTATATGCAAATCAACCAAACAGGGAATGATGGGTCGCTATGACGCACATTGACCACCAAGGGGCAGACGCTCAATTCAGGAGCTGCCCCCTGGTGGCCAGTGCACTCCCACAGGGGAAGGGCCTCTCAGCCAGAAGATGGGCTCATGGCTGGGGAGTGCAGCATTGGTGTTGGGAGCCTCTCCTGCCTCCTCAGCAGCGCTAAGGATGTCCGACTGCAGTATAGGCCTGCTCACCACTGGCAAATGGACATCCCTCAAGGGCTCCCGGGCTGCCAGAGGGATGTCTGATTGCCAGCTCAGGCCCAAAACCCCGGGGAGCGGGCCTCAACCAGCAGGTGGTCATCCCCTGAGGGGTCCCAGACTGCAAGAGGGCACAGGCCATGCTGAGGGATACCCCCCTCCCCTGTGCACAATTTTTTGTGCACCGGGCCTCTAGTATGTATAAAAAGCCTAAGCGACTGTCCAACTGTTCGAATGTCTGACTGGTAGCTATGACACACAATGAACACCAGGGGTAGGTGCTCCGACTGTTAGCTATCATGCGCACTGACCACCAGGGGGCAGACACTCAACACAGGAGCTGCCAAGCAACAGCAACTTGGCAGAGTGCCCCTCCCATACTCTGAGAGCTCTCGGGGGATGTTGGACTGTCAGTTTTGGCCAGATCCCTGCAGGCCAGGCTGAGGGACCTCATCTACTGGAGGAACCCCGCTCACTCAGCAGATGCCCTCTGAGCCTTGGCGCTGCCCCAGGTGAGGCTGGCGGGGGAAGGACCATGGAATGTTGGCTCCAGGGCATGTCTGGCCCATCTCGCCCAGTCCCACCACACTGGCCATCTTCTAATTACTTTCCTTTCAATTTGCATGAATCCATTCACCGGGCCTCTAGTAAAACCTTAAAAATCCTAGAAGAAATTGCAGGCAGCAAAATCTCAGACATCTTTCCTAGTAATATGTTTACTGATACATCTCCTAAGGCAGTGGTTGGCAAACTGTGGCTGGGCAAACTGCAGCTTGCGAGCCTCATGTGGCTCTTTGGCCCCTTGAGTGTGGCTCTTCCACAAAATACTGACTTCTGTGCATGGGCCACGAAGTTTCAATCGCACTGTACATGCACGCCCGCACATGGTATTTTGTGGAAGAGCCACACTCAAGGGGCCAAAGAGCTGCATGTGGCTCGCGATCCGCAGTTTGCCGATCACGGTCCTAGGGCAAAGGAAACTAAGGAGAAAATAAACAAATAGGACTACTTCAAAATAAGAAGCTTCTGCACTGCATGAGAAACCATCAATAAAGTGAAAAGGGAGCCCACAATATTTGGCAATGATACATCTTACAAAGGGTTAATACCCAAAATATATAAGGAGCCCTACCTGATTTGGCTCAGTGTATAAATTGTTGGCCTGCAGACTGAAGGGTCCCAGGTTCGTTTCGGGTTAAGGGCACATGCCAAGTTTCATGCTTTATCCCCAGGAAGGGACATGCAGGAGGCAGCCAATCAGTGATTCTCTCTCATCATTGATGTTTCTATCTCTCTCCCCCTCTCCCTTTCTTTCTGAAAATCAATAAAAATATATTTAAAAACATAAAAAACCCCAAAATATATAAGAAAGTCATACAACTTAACAAAAGGAAGAAAACAATCCAATTAAAAAATGTGCAAAGGACCTAAATGGACACTTTCCAAGGTGGATACACACATAGCCAAGAGACATATGGAAAAATGCTCAAAGTCACTCATCATCAGAGAGATCCAAATTAAAACAACAATGCGGTATCACCTCACACTTGTTAGAATGGCTACCATCAGTAAATCAACAAATAGCAAGTGATGGCGAGGATGTAGAGAAAAGGGAACCCTAGTACACTGCTAGTGGGAATGCAGACAGGTGCAGCCATTATGGAAAACATTATGGAGTTTCCTCAAAAAATTAAATATGGAACTGCCTCTTGACCCAGTGATCCCACTTCTAGGAATATATCCTAAGAAACCTGAAACACTAATCAGAAAGGATATATGCACCCCTATGTTCATAGCACAATTTATAAAAGCTAAAGCCAGGAAAACCCAAGTGTCCATTAGTACATGAGTGGATAAAAAAGCTGTGGTACATTTATATCATGGAACTAGAGGCCTGGTGCACGGATTGGTGCACTAATGGGGTCCTTCGGCATGGCCTGTGGGTATTAGGCCAAAACTGGCAGTCCAACGCCACCTTCTGCTCCTGCCTCCCGGCCCTGCTTTGCCTGCCATGGGCTCACTCCCAGTCACTCCTGATCAGAAAAGGCTTGTGCCATCACAGTGGCGCTTACCAGCCATGAGCCCAGCGTCTGGCACCTGGCGATCAGCTGAGCAGGACTCCCACTGTGGGAGCTCCCGCTTTGAGTGTCTGCCCCCTGGTGGTCAGTGCGCATCATAGTTACTGGTTGATCAGTTGGTTGCTTAGGCTTATATATATATAGATAGATACTATGTGCCAGAAAAAAAGATCCCTTACTCTTTGAGAAAGCATGGAGGGACCTTTAGCGTATTATGCTAAGCAAAAATAAGCCAGTCAGAGAAAGACAAGTAGCACATGATCTCACTCATAAGCGGAATTTAATGAACAAAATAAACTGATGAACAAAATAGTTCCAGAGACATAGAAGCATTGAACAGACTGTTGAATAACAGAGGGAAAGCGAGGGAGGTTGGCTGGGTGGGAAGAGATAAATGAAAGAACTTGTATGCATGTGTGTGTGTGTGTGTGTGTGTATAGATATATCTATCTATCTATGTCTATACATACACACACACACACACACACACACACACACACATAAACACATATTAAATCCATGGACACAGACAATAGGATGGTGAAGGCCTGGGGTGGGTGTTGGAGGTGGGCTAGAAGGGCTCAATGGGGGACATATGTCATTCTTTCAACAATAAAGATTTAATAAAAAAAAGAGTTAGTTATCTATGAACAAATTGGCACAAAAGAAGGCATAAAGGTTTAAAGAAACCTTTAGCAAATGCTTCTGTAATATGAACCATCTCCTCCTTTCCCTCCACTTCCCTAATTTTTGCTCTATAGACTTGGTTCTTTGCATATTATTTTAAATCCGTGCCCATGTATGAAGAAAGCTTTGCCCGATGTCCACTTCAAGGGGATTATTAGTCCCTAACATCTTGGCAAGAGTAAGGAATTTCGCAGTTGAAAATTCACTCCTCTTCGTGAGTCCAACTTTCTTGGGCAGAGAAAAGTGACATCAGGTCCATCATTAATATGAGGGGATGGAGGGGAAGGGAAGCTCTCACCTTTCCGCAGTAGAAAATATCCTCTCTCTTCACCCTTCCTTCTGCTATCTTCTCTCTGATGGCCTCCTCCACTTCGTGCTCATTCCGGTAGATGTAGGCCCCATCAATGTGCCGGTACCCAACATCGATGGCGAACTTCACTCCTGCCCTACAGCTCCCCTTAGGAGTCTGAAATAAAGGGGTTGAGGTTTGGGAGAAAAAAAATAAGTCTTTCATTTAGTTTAATCGGTATTAATCAGGACACTGCTGTAGAGTGAAAATGACAAATTCCCAATTCCATGGTGTTGTGATTGGAAGATGGTATCTAGAGGCTGGAGAAACTGACCTTCTAGGGAGCATTCCATCCTCAGTGGGAGACTCCATCCATCCCAGGTCTGCCCTTTGATTTGTGGTTTCAGAAATGTGACTTGATCAATGTTACCAGTGACAAGATATTTCATGGTTTCCATGCTATAGGAAGGCACAGTTCATTGACGTAGGTTCAGTTATAAATCAAAAGTTTGGGTGAATAAACTGAGATATAGCCACAGAATGGAAAACTAACAGGTAGTAAAAAGGAATGAACTATTGATATACACAGCAACATGGATGAATATCAAATAAGTATACTGAAGAAAAGAAGCAAGACAAAAAAGAATGGGAACAGAAGATGGTGGCTGGCAGGATGGGTGTGAGTGAGTGAGGGGGTGAAAGGAGTGTGGATGTATGTAGTGTGTGTGAATGAGTGAGGCGGTGAAAGGAGAGTGTGTGGATGTATGTAGTGTCTGTGAGTGAGTGAGGGACAGGAAAATCTAGCAGGAGTATCAGAGGCTGGCAGACCAGGCTCTCCTGGGCAGGGAGCCCCTACCACTGCTGCAGGCACTCTCCAGCCTGCGGGGCTCAGGCATGGAGCCCAGACCATCTTGAAGGGGAGAGTGGCCTCCTCTAGGAACTCATCAGCACAACCATCTAGACTGGCTTTGGACACTTCCCATGACCCTGCAGCCACACCAGCCAAAGTCCTCCTTCCCCACCCACAGACCTGCAGACCTTCTGACCCTAGGAAGTCCATCTCCAAGGGTTCACGGATCCCGCAGCAGTAAGTGTGAATTCTCCCTCCCAGGCTGCTGACCTCCAGACACCAAAGTTGCGTTTCCACTGCACAGGCCTCCTGAGCCCATTGCCTGGCTCCCGGGTGCCTCTGTGAGCCCCCGCTGGGTGCGCTCATATCCAAACAAGGAAACACAGCCCTGACAACAGAAACTGGGACTTCCCTCTCCCCACCTGCCTGCCCAGAGACACCACAATAGCGTGGCTTCAGCAAGTGGGTCCCTCTGAGCCTGCCACCCTGGCAGGCGGCTCCCAGGTGTCTCCGTGAGCTGCCATTGGGTGTGCTCATATGCAACCAAGGGAACAAGGCCACGGCAGCAGAAACTTGAACTTCCCCCTCGTCAGCTGCCGACCTCCAGTCACCGCAGTCGCACTGAGCCAGCGCACAGGCTCCCTGAGTTTGCTGCCCCAGTAATGTGGCTCTTGGGTTCCTCTCTGAGCTGCTATAAGGTGTGACCCTGGCTGTCGGCATCCAGTCCCCGCAGTTTCTCCACTCCAGCACGTGGGCCCCCTGAGCCCACTGCCCCAGCAGAAAGCACCAGGGTGCCTCTGTAAGCCACGAGTAGGAGTGCATAGCTAACCAAAGGTGCACATCTCCTGAAGCAGAAACTGGGACTTTTGCCTCCCCAGCGCCAGCAGCACACATGAACATGCCACTCCAGTGTGTAGACCCTGCAAGCACATAGCCCCAGCAGACAGTTCCTGGGCCTCTCGGTGAGCTGCCACTGGGCACGTGCATCTCCAACCAAGGGCATACGGCTCCCTCAGCAGGATCCATGACACCCCTCCCAGCTGCCTTCCTCTGGACACCTTGGTGTGTTACTGAGGACTCACCTCCCCAGACAAGGTCACATTGTTTCAGCCACAGACTCCCCATATTCCTATATCCCCAGCTGCTGGCTCCTGAACACCCTCATAACTGAGAGAGGGAAATCACTTTGCCAGAGTCACACTGCCTTAACCGCAGACAATGGGATAGCCGCCCCCCACTGTCACGGGCTCTGGGGCCCTCATAGTAAGTTGCAGAGTGATGCTACCCCAGCAAGTCACACAACACTGGCCAAAGTCAGAGTACCTGACCCTCAGGCCCTGAGATGCCTTCCTCCCAAGCCATGGACTGGGAACTCACAGTGAGCACATACTAGTGAGACATCAGGCAATGTTTTCCACAAGAGCTGGAACCATGATCATATTTACAACACCTTGCACAATGAAGCCGGGGTGAGTCACATTGCCAATCCATGAATTAGCTTTATCCACAAAAAAGAAACTAATATTCAAGACCCAACTACATCAAGAGAACCCACATAGCTCAAGTAGGTGGCTCCACTAGATCACCAAGCCCAGAAGACCTTAGAGACCACATCACTGGAACCCCCAAACCACCAACTACATCACACCACCTCCAAAAGGACCTGGGTAGAAAAACAGTTGGATCTATGACATAGAAACAATGAAAACGTTACAGCAAAAAATGGGGAGATAAAAAAACAATCCCCAAAGGAAAGAAAAAGAAGATCACCAGAAAGAGACTTAAATGAAATGGAGGCAAGTAACAGGTCAGAGAAAGAATTCAGGGTAATGGTTAATAAGCATGCTCAAATGTCTAGATGACAAATACACACAACTCAATGAGACTTATAAGGAGCTGAATGAGAATGTCCCTAACATGAAAAGGAACCAAGAGGAAATAATGAATGACCTACCTGCAATAAAGAACACAATGGAAGGCTTCAACAGTGGACTAGAAAAGGCTGAGGACTGCATCACTGAATTAAAAGACAAGGTAGGAAAAAACACACAAAAACAGCAGCAACTAGAAAGAAAACAAAAAGCAGGAGGAGAGCCTAAGGGAGCTTTGGGACAACACAAAATGAAACAGCATCTGCATAATAGGGGTACCAGAGGGAGAGGAAGCAGAGCAAGGAATAGAAATCCTGTTCAAAAATTAATGACAGAAAACTTCCCTGATATTGGGAAGAAAAAAACCATACAAGTCCAAAAAGCACATAGAGTCCCCAACAAGTTGAACCCAAAAAAGACCGACACCAAGACACATCATAATTAAATTGGCAAACATCAATGACAAAGTAAGAATCTTAAAGGCTGCCAGAGAGACAGAAAGTTACCTACAAGGGCTCTTCCATTTCGAATAAAAACTGATTTCTCAACAGAAACACATCAGGCCAGAAGGGAATGAAATGAAATATACAGTGATGTAAAGCAAGGGACTGAATCCAAGAATACTATACCCAGCAAGGCTATCATTCAAAATTGAAGGTGGTATCAGGAACTTCTCAGCCAAAAAAAGGGCTAAGAGAGTTTATTACCAAGCCAGAAATGCAAGAAATGCTAAAGTGGCTGCAATAAAAAGAAGAAATAGAAAGGCAAGAAGGTATATAAGCATGAAGAATAAAAATGGTGACAAACAAGTACCTATCAATAATAACATTAAATGTAAATAATTAAATGCTCCAATCAAAAGACATAGGGTAGCTGAATGGATAAGAAAACGTGACCCATATATTTGCTGTCTACAAGAGACCCACCTCAAAATAAAGGATTTACACAGACTGATAGTGAAGGGGTGGAAAAAAATATTTCAGGCAAATGGAAATGAGAAAAAAAGCTGGGATAGCAATACTTATATCTGACAAAATAGACCTCAAAGTAAAGGCCACAACAAGAGATAAGGAGGGCGACTTCATAATACTAAAGGGAACAATTCAGCACTAGGAAATAACTTGTAAATATATATGCACCCAATACAGGAGCACCCAAGTACAGAAAAAAGACTTCTGGAAGATATCAAGGGAGAGATTGACAGCAATACAATCATAGTAGGGGACTAAAATTCCCCATTGACACCACTGGATAAATCCTCTAAGCAAAAAATTAAAAAATTTTAAAAAAACAAAGAAACAGCAACCCTAAATGGCTCACTAGATCAGATGGACTTAATAGACATCTTCAGAACATTTCACCCCAAAGCTACAGATTATACATTCTTCTCTAGTACACAAGGGACATTTTCAAAGATAGTCCACATGTTAGTACACAGGCAAGGTCTCTTCAAATTCAAGAAGGTAGAAATCATACCAAGCATCTTCTCAGATCACTATGGCATAAAATTACAATATAAACAATGAAAAAAATCAAACACTTGGAGGATAAATAGCATGCTATTAAACAATGATTGGGTTTAATAGCAAACAGATCAAAGAAGAAATAAAAAGCATTCTGGAAACAAATGACAATGAAACAAATTACAATGAAAACACAACAATCCAAAATCTATGGGACACAGTGAAAGCAGTCCTGAGAGGGAAGTTCATAGCTCTGCAGGCCTACCTAAAAAGAAAAAAAAAAAAAAAAAGAAAAGGTAAATTATCTAACCTTGCAATTTAAAGAGGGCAGCAAGAAAACCCCAGGGTAACCAGAAGGAAGGAAATAATGAAGATCAGAGCAGAAATGAATGACTTGTAGGCCAAAAAACAATAGAAAAGATAAATGCAACCAAGAGTTGGTTCTTTGAAAGGATAAACAAGATTGATGAACCTCTAGCCAGGCTCACCAAGAAACAGAGAGGACCGAAATAGACAAAATCAGAAATGAAAGAAGTGAAGTAACAACTGACTCTACAGACATACAAAGGATTGTAAAACACTAGGAACAGCTCTACTCCAACAAACTGGACAACTTCGATGAAAAGGCCATATTCCTAGAAAAATACAAGCTTCAAAAACTCAATCAGGAAGAATAAAAAAAAAACCTGAATAAGCTGATAATGACTTGTGAAATTGAAACAGTAATCAAAAAGCTTCCAGGAAACAAAAGCCCTGGACTGGATGGCTTCCCAGGGGAGTTTTACCAAATATTCAAAGAAGAACTAAAACCTATCCCTCTCAGACTATCCCAAAAAATTCAAGAGGAAGGCACAATTCCAAGCTCTTTCTACGAAGCCAGCATTACCCTAATCCCAAAACCAGATAAAGACACTACAAAGAAAGAGAATTACAGGCCAATGTCCCTGATGAACATAGATGCTAAAATCCTCAACAAAATTTTAACAAACTGGATCCAGCATTACATTAGAAAGATCAGACACCATGACCAAGTGAGATTTATTCCAGGGATGCAAAGCTGGTACAATATCCACAAATCAATAAACATAATATGTCATATAAACAAATTAAAAGACAAAAATCACATAATCAGCCCTAACGCATTTGGCTCAGTGGATAGAGGGTCGGCCTGAAGACGGGAAGGTCCCAGGTTCGATTCTGGTCAAGAGCATGTACCTTGGTTGCGATCACATCCCCAGTAGGGGGTTGTAGGAGGAAGCTGATGGATGTTTCTCTATCATAGATGTTTATAACTCTCTATCCCTCTCCCTTCCTCTCTGTAAAACATCAATAAAATATTTTTAAAAATCACATAATCAGAGATCAACCAAAGGACTGGTATGCATGCATATAAGCATAACCAATGGACATAAGACACTGGGGGGTAGGGGAGGCCAGGGGATTGTCAAGGGCGGGGAAAAAAAAGGAGACATATGTAATACTCTTTGTAATAATTTAAGCAATAAAAAAATTATTAAAAAAAATAAAAAATAAATAAAAAAAATCACATAATCATATCAATTGATGCAGAAAAGGCATTTGACAAAAATCGTACACCCTTTTCTGATAAAAGCTCTCAGTAAAGTGGGAATAGAGGGATCATACCTCAACATAATAAAAGCCTTATAGCAAAAACTAAAACCATTTCCCCTAATAAGAACAAGACATGGATGCCCACTTTCACCACCCATGTTCAACGTAGTACTTGAAGTGCTAGCCATAGAGATCAGACAAGAAGAAATAAAAGGCATCCAAATTGTAAAAGAATAAAACTGTCATTATCACAAATGACATGATATTGTACATCGAAAACCCTAAAGACTCCATTAAAAAACTACTAGACTTAGTAAATGAATGCGGCACTGTAGCAGTATACAAAATTAACACCTAGAAATCTGTGGCTTTTTTATATACCAATAATGAACTCACAGAAAGAGAAACTAAAATAACAATCCCGTTTACCATTGCAACAAAAAAAGTAAGATACCTAGGAATAAATTTAACCAAGGATGTAAAGGACCTGTACTTAGAAAATAACAGGATGCTGAAAAAAGAGATAGAAGAATACATAAACAAATGGAAGCATATACCCTGTTCATGGACTGGTAGAATCAACAAAATTAAAATGTCCATACTACCCAAAGCAATCTCAATTTCAATGCAATCCTCATTAAAATACCAACAGCATATTTCACAGACTTAGAACAAACTCTTCAAATATTCATATGGAATTTTTAAAAAGGGCCCCAAATAGCCACAGCAATCCTGAGGAGGAAAAACAATGTTGGAGGGATCACAACACCGGATATCAAGCTGTATTACAAAGCCACTGTTCTCAAAATTTCCTGGTACTGGCACAAGAACAGACATATAGACCAATGGAACAGAACAGAGAACCCAGAAGTCGACCCAAACCATTATGCTCAATTAATATGTGACAGAGGAGACAAGACCATACAATGGAGACAAGACAGTCTCTTCAATAAATGGTGTTGGGAAAATTGGACAGATATTTGAAAAAAAAATGAAACTAGACCACCAACTTACACCATACACAAAAAGAAACTCAAAATGGATAAAGGACTTAAACGTAAGATGGGAAACCATAAAGAGTTTAGAAGAAGCCATAGGCAGCAAAATAGCAGACATATGTCATAGCAATATCTTCACGGATATAGCTCCTAGGGCAATGGAAATTAAGGAGAAAATAAAATAATGAGACTACATCAAAATAAAAAGCTTCTGCACAGCGAAAGAAACCATTAACAAAAGAACAAGAAAGCTCACTGCAAATATGGGATAACATATTGCCAATGTTATCTTTGATAAGGGTTTAATCTCTAAAATGTACAGGGAACTCATACAACTTAACAAAAGGAAGATAAACAATCCAAAAAAAAATTGGTAAAGGACCTAAATACAGTATATACAAAAGGTCAAGAGACATATGAAAACATTTTCGAAGTCACTAATCATCTGAGAAACGCAAATTAAAACAACAATGAGGTACCATCTTACACCTGTCAGAATGGCTATCATCAACAAATCAACAAACAACAAGTGCTGGTGAGGATGTGGAGAAAAAGGAACCCTCTTGCACTGCTGGTGGGCATGCAGACTTGTGCAGCCACTGTGGGAGACAGTATAGAGTTTCCTCAAAAAATTTAAAAAAATGGAATTCCCTTTTGATCCAGTAATCCCACTTCTAGGACTATATCCCAAGAAACCAGAAACACCAATCAGAAAGGATATATGCATCCCTATGTTCATAGCAGCACAATTCACCATAGTTAAGATTTGGAAACAGCCTAAGTGCCCATCAGCAGATGAGTGGATTAAAAAATGGTTGTACATCTACACAATGGAATTCTATGCTGCTGTCAAAAGGAAGGAATTGTTACCATTTGGAACATCATGGATGGAACTGGAGAGCATTATTCTAAGCGAAATACGCCAGTCAGAGAAAGATAAATATCACATGATCTCACTAATATATGGGATAAAATGATCAACATAATTTGATGAAGAAAAATAGATCGATCTAGAGACAAATGGTAGGGGAGGGGAGGTTAGAGAGCAACTAATGGACTTGTATGCATGCATATTAGCATAACCAATGGACACAGACATTGGGGTGCTGGGGGCTTGCCCCGGGTGGGAATGGCTGGGGAAATGGGAGGGTCAATTGTGGAAAAAGGACACACATGTAAAACTTTAGACAATAAAAAATAAAATAAAATAAGATAAAATAAAATAAAGTATTCTCCCTGCATTGGCTGAGTGGCTCAGTTGCTTGAGCTTCATCTCATGTACCAAAAGGTAACTGGTTCAATTCCCACTTATGGCATATACCCAGGACGTAGGTGCATACTGTAGGCAACTGATCCATGTTCCCCTCTCTCTCTCTTTCTCTCTCTCTAAAATCAATAAAAACATATTTAAAAAAATATTCACCCTTACATGGCAGAAGCAGCAATAGGGTGAACTATAATTACTAAATTAGTAATCAATTACTAATTAATTTTAACCTATCTGGATAAACCAGTTGGATATGTGGACATAAACAACAAACTTTATAATTTTTAAATGTAGTATTAGAGAATTCTATGTAACTTCTAACAGCTTTGTTAGGAAAATAAATTTTAGAGAAAAAAATCAGAAAGATCAAATAGAATACCATATATGGAGACTGAAATAAGTGATATGATAGGAGAATCTGAAGTGCAAAGATTTTTTTTCACAATTAATGACAATCTCAATAAAATAAAAGAACTCTCAATAAAGAGTTCTGTTTCCTAAAATGGCCAATAGCACCCTTCCTCCACTTGAGAAATGAGCAAGTCCTTAAGGATAAACTTGCTTTTTTTTTCTTTATTGATTAAGGAATTACATATGTGTCCTTATCCCCCCATTATCCCCCCGCCCCACTCATGCCCTCACCCCCCTGTTGTCTGTGTCCATTGGTTAGGCTTATATGAATGCATAGAAGTCCTTTGGTTGATATCTCCCCCTTACCCCTACCCTCCCCTACCTTCCCTCTGAGGTTTGACGGTCTGATTGATGCTTCTCTGTCTTTGGAACTACAGGATATAACATATGTCCTAGGGCAACATATTTGTATGGTATTGTGCAATAAGTACAATACATGAGTCTGAAAACCCACTTGGAGTGATTCATTTTAGCATCACTCCCTTTGACCTACTTGGAAAATGTGTGCTTCCCATACCTGAATTTTAGGCTGTGTGACTCTAAAGGTCCTAATTCACAGGGGAAATCAGCCTCCTTATTGTAAGACTTCAGCATTCAAGGAAAGAATTTCCATATTGGCAGGGGTAAGATACCTTATCAAAAGGGGATAGGTGAACCAATGATATACTTATTACCAATTATGATTGTTAATGGACAGGGCAGCAGCCATGACTTGAGACGGTAGCTGACTAGGGATTCAGACAACTCAGGGATGAGGATTTGGGACATAATACTAGGTAAGTCACCCAGACTAGCAGAGATATTGGCTAAGGACACAGGGAACTTAGAATGGGTATTCTGGGAGGAAGAGAATAAGTAAAAGTTACAGTTGACAACAGCTTTAGTGGAAAGGGCCTTATTCATCCTGCTAACCTACCTCTTTAAAAATTTTCCCAGGAAACAGACCAAACAGAATTCTGGAAGAGTTGTTCCCAGTAGTGAATTTAGCATATAAAAGCAATTGACAGCAGGGGTAGAACATGTCATAATGAACCCCACTTCCTCAGTCCTCAGAAGTGCTGGCTGCTCATTACTCACATCTGGTTCCCTCTATGGATGACCCAGGGTATAAAGGCCTGATGCCCTTACCTGAACTCAGCACATCTCTATGGCACCATTCCCATTCCAGAACTCCTGTGGCATTGATGAGCAACTGCATTGCAGTTCAGCTGTCCCCACTGCACACACCCTTACAGGTCTAGTCTCTGAGAGTACTCTCCAACAAGCCTCCTGCATGCAAATCTCCTCAGAGGCTGTTCCCAGATTTCCCAATTTAACACTTGGGTAGAGAAGGATTTCTTCAGCCACAGAAAGTACTAATGGTAAATTAAAAGAGTGCTAAATGTGACCAAATTAAAATTGGGAATCTCTGTTCATCAGAAGACACCATTCATTAAAAGAGTAAAAAGGTAAGTGGGAAGAGATATTTCCACATAGATATAACTGACGATGAACACATATACAAATATTTTAAAAATCCACTATAGCAATAAGAGAAGAGAAACTCAATAAAAAAACATTTGTGGAAGACACAGCCACTTTGCAAAAGATCTCCAAATGTCTAATAAAAATATGAAAAATTAATCTCATGTAGATTTAAAAGGAAGTGCAAGTTAAAACCACAGTTAAAACCAGAGTTGCATACATTTAAAAAATCAGCAAATGTTGATGAGAATGTTCTTTCATACTGTGGGCTCCCTTTTCATTTTGTTGATGGTTACTTTTGCTGTGCAGAAGCTTATTTTGATATAGTCCTATTTGTTTATTTTCTCTGTAGTTTCCTTTGCCCTAGGAGATGTATTTGTAAACATATTGCTACAGAGATGCATTTTAGACTGAACTAAAAGTGATCAAATATGAACTTAAAAAAATCACACGCCATAAACTCAGTGATTTCATGTGCTTGAGATCAATAAAATAAGAAGCACCCCGCTGAATTTTAGTAAAGAAAGCAGAAAGGTCCCATTCTCTAATCCAAGATCATTTTAAATCACAAATTGATTTAGTTTAATGTTTGGCTCAATACATTTCAGCCAAACAATAGTCCTTGGAGGTTGCTTTCATTATTACAAAAAGTGAATCAATTAGATCCATTTAAAATGAATTACAGATTATACTTTAGAAAAGTTTCTTATTTAAAAAAAAACAATACAGAAAGAGACATAAAGTTACCAATTTAGGGTGTGCGTAGGTAGCAAACCCAATGATTGGAATGCTGTTTCCATCACTTAGAGGTATGCGGTGATCTACTGCAGTGAGGTCCATCTTGGAGAGCCTAGGACTTCAGATTTCTAGGAGTGATTCGGAACACTTTGGACAGGTGTCCTAGGGCCTATTTAATCAAAGAAAGGAGGGCAAGAGGGAGGAGCAGTGGGAGGGAAGAGAGATTGACAGATCTATTTCTCAACCTGTTTTCTTCTAGGTTGTTATGGAAATACTGAGATTGTCCTTTGAACTTTATTCGAGACATAAGCATAACTCAACTGAGAGTTTATGCTTATAAGTCCGCAAAGAAAAGATTGAACAACAACAACAAAGGAAAGGAATCGAGTGGGGTTCTGTTAGGATGCCTTTGTTGCCAACTAACAGGTCTATCTCAAATTCTCTTAGAATATAAAGGAAATTTATTGGTTCATATTCCTGAAAACGTCAACATTAGGGCTAGCTTAAGGTGAGACTAGAGTAGTTCCTGTCCCAGAACTTCCCTGGAGATTCTGAGGCAGCAGGATTGGGCAGGGGTCTGAATTCCTACCACCTAGACTGTAGGTGCTAGAGGTAAACTTGGAAACATTGGGCCAGAGGAACAAAGGAAAAGGCAGGAAACAGTTTCACACCCTCTGTCTCCTGGCTTTCTCAGCTGACTCTCCCCTTATCATTGAAAGACAGTAATCAGCCCTTGAAGTGACTCAGCTCCAGCTTCAGGTCCACTAACACAGAGCTTACCTCCTCCATAGCTCAACCATAACCCAGGAATGGAGTCTTTTTTGCCTCAATAGTCTTTTTTGGTTGAACCATGCATCGCTAAATCAATCAGAGTGGTCAAAGGAAATAAAAGACTGATTTGATTGCCTTAAGAGAATACTAGTAGAAGCCATTTCTACATGTGGAGTTGGTGTTAATCCAGTGGTTCTCAACTTTCCTAATGCCGCGACCCTTTAATACAATTCCTCATTTTGTGGTGACCCCCAATGTCATTGTTACAAATTGAACATAATTAAACAATAGTGATTAATCACAAAAACAATATGTAATTATATATGTGTTTTCTGATGGTCTTAGGCAACCCCTGTGAAAGGGTCTTTCGACCCCCAGAGGGGTCGCGACCCACAGGTTGAGAACCGCTAGGTTAATCCCTCCTGGGAAGATTCTGGATGTTGTTAATGAAAGGGAAAGAAGTAGTAACTGGGAAACAATGGTTATTTATTTTAATCTTCCTCTAAAGAACTGTGCAACAGTCCATGATGATGGAAGTGTCCTGAAGTTTTCCTGAAATTGACTTGTCCTCTCTCTAGGAAATTCATTCTTGCTAATATACACACAGGCAGTGGACACAATAATTTCCACCAGCGTGGGGCAGTGTGGAATGTGGGCAGTAATGGTCCTCAATATCAGTTGTCAAATCAGTCCATCACTCATTGCCACCTTTGTGTGCTAAGATGTTAGCTAGAATGTCTCTTTATTATTGACTTTCTAGCTCTATGAATTTTAGCACATGTGTAGATTTATATAACTACCATCACATGTAGGATACTGAAACCTTCTATAACCCAGAGAATGCCTTCATGTTATTTCTTTATAATCACCCCCTCCACCACCTGCACCGCCTGGAGAAGTCACTTTCTGTTGTTCATTCCTATTGTTTTACTTTTGACAATATCATATGAATGGAATCATACAGTATATATAGTCTTTTGAAATTGCCTTCTTTCAGTCAGTATAATCTGTTTGAGATCCAACCAGGTTGTGGCTTGTATCAATAGCTTATTTAGTTTTTATTGTTGCATAGTCTCCTATATAATAAAAGCACAGTATGCAAATTGTCCCCTCAACTGGGAGTTCATCTGGGAGTTCGACCAGGGGGCTGGGCCAGCCAGGGGAAGGGAGGGAGGCCCCAGCTGGCAGCGGTGGTGGCAGCAGGCAACTTGGGGAAGGGAGGGAGACTCTGGCTGGCAGTGGTGGCAGCAGCTATAGGCGGCTGGGGAAAGAGAGGGAGTACAGGCCAGCAGCCGGCAGCCACTAGGGACCATACCAGTGCACGAATTTCGTTTGTTTTCAGTTTTTGGTGATTGTGAATAGAACTGCTGTAAACATTTGCATACAGGTGTTTGTATGAACATTAGTTTTTATTTCTCCAGTAGTGAGATGGTTGAATCATGTGGTGTGTTTGACTATGTAGGAACCTGCCAAACTGCTTTTCTCAATGGTTGTAACATTTTTCATCCCCACCAACAATGCATATGAGTTACAGTTGTTCTCCATCCTTGACACAATTTGCCATTGTTTGTATGTTTTTACTCTAGTTATTTGATAGATTTGTCATGATATCCCCTGGTTATTTTAATTTTCATTTGCTATGTGGATGATGATGCTGAACATTTTTTCATGTACTTATTTGACATTTTTATTTCTTCTTGGTGAAGTGCATATTCTAGTCTTTTGCCTATTTTTTAATTCATTTGTTTGACTTATTGTTGAGTTTGGAGATTTCTTGGTACATTTTTGATACATGGTATTTACTGGATATGTCCATTGCCTATTTTTTAATTCATTTGTTTGACTTATTGTTGAGTTTGGAGATTTCTTGGTACATTTTTGATACATGGTATTTACTGGATATGTCCTTTGCAACGTTCATTTTTTTGTACTGTGTTTTGAATCTGACCTCCAGATTCTCAGGTCATTCGGACTGTGTATGTGGTTAAGTTGGAAAGCACACTTGTACCTTACCCGTACAATGATGAGATTAGTAGTATTTAGTCACATCAACATGCAGGTTCGCAAAGACTAGGACTAGAGAGGACATTCCTAAATGCACAGAGTAGTCTGACATTGACTCATAAAGGGAGTGCTGACGTCATTAAAGCTAATGGGAATACCTTGAGATGTGGAAATTTAAGTCTTTGAGAACTTCAATAATTTTTAGTTTTAGAATTTGTTTTCTACATTTTTCTGAAGTTCAAGGATAAGGATAGTAGTTTTGGGGTAAAAGGCAATAGTTTTCAAAGTTTTTAAAAGCTAGTCTGGCAAGAAAAAGTATTATTTACCCTACAGATAGTCAAAGAATGATCCAAGTTTACCAGAAAATACTGATTGAACCAACATTTGCTCTTTTATTTCATGCTACTTGCAGGCTAGCCCAGATTTAAAGTGAATTTACTTTTGGAAAAGACTCATATGCCAAGAGTGAATTTGAATCTGTGGTAGCATAAGTTGCTTGACAAGCTTTAGTTTTTGTGTTTAAGTGTGAACTATTAATGAATAAAATTGAATTAAGCTTATCAGAAGGTGCGTTACTATGTTTGAGGCAGTGTTTGATTATTAAAGGTATCCACAGAACTCAATTTACAAGTTATAGGCAACAAGTATAATATAGCAATGGCAGGAGAAAGAAATGTATTGGGAGAAGTCTGGAGACCTCTAGTATAGACCTTTCTTACCCTCCTATCACTGGGATTCTTAGGATATACTTTGTCTTAGTTTTTTTTTTTTAAAAAAAATGTGTTTTTATTGATTTTTAGAGAGAGAGGAAGGGAGAAGGATAGAGAGATAGAAACGTCATTGATTGACTGCCTCTTGTACAACGTGGGCATGTGCCCTGACTGTGAGTTGAACAGAGAATCTCTTGGTTCATGGGTCATCATTCAACCCCTGAGCCCCACCGGCCAGGCTGTCTTCAGGTCTGAACCACCACTGCCATGTGTATGAAGCACCTTGGTACCAGACAGCCCAAACCTGTTCAAGTTGTGCAGTTGCCCAAGTGTCTTCCAGCTATATGACCAGCCTAAACTCTCAACCCTCCCCAAACCAGGTGCAAGTTATAAATTCAATGACTAATACTGAACATTGCTGGTACATCTGCCCCCAAACAACTCACTGCCCTATGGTTAAGGAACTTAATATGTTCTGTAGTAATGCCAAAGTTCAATTATGCTGTGTGCAGTTCTGGAAATAAGCATTTTGTCATTTCAAACCTGCTGAGATTAACCCATGCTCTACAAATGGAATATTCAAAGATGTGGACAGACATAGACAATTTTCTCACACAGGTTAAATAATCAAGGTAGGGAAGGACAGTTGGTGGGTTCAAAATGTCACAATTATGGATAGTGATATGTGAAGGAGAAGCAATGATGGCAATAACCTGTCTCATGGCATTTAATTTATCTCATAAAATGTATTATAATTGTTTTCAATCCTGGGAGGAAAAAATTCTTTTAATACACAGTTATTTCACCAGTCCTTTATTTAAACATGGGTATGCTTTCTTTTCCTTTTTAATTTATCTTTATTGTTCAAAGTATTACCGGTGTCCCTGTTTTTCCCTCCATTAAGCCCTTCATCTTTCACCGGCCCCTCCCCAGGCCTTCACAACACTATTGTCTGTGTCCATGGGTTATGCATATATGCATATAAGTTCTTTGGCTAATCTCTCCCCAACCACCCTTCCATCCCAGCCTTTGCTCTGAGAGTTTTCTGTTAAACATGGGTATGTTTCTTTTAACCTGAAAAGTACATCATTGTTTGTTTATATGTATTTATCTTATACTAGTAGCCCAGTGCACGAAATTCGTGCACATTAAAAGGGAATTAAATGCCCTGACCAGTTTGGCTCAGTGGATAGAGCATCAGCATGCGGACTCAAGGGTCTCAGGTTCGATTCTGGTCAAGGGCATGTAACTTGGTTTCGGGCACATCCCCAGTGGGGCCTGTGCAGGAGGCAGCTGATCGATGATTCTCTCATCGTTGTTTCTAACTCTCTATCCCTTCCTCTCTGTAAAAAATCAATAAAATATATATATTTTTAAAAGGAATTTATTAGCAGATATATTTTAATATTGCTATTTGCCCTTTCTCTATAATAGAAGTTTGAGAGATGAAAGGAAATTAGTAAAATGTATATGAAAATAATATGTAAATTTATTAATAAACTATAGGCCCAGTGCACAAAAATTTGTGCACTCGGGGGGAGGGGGTCCTTCATCCCGGCCTGTGCCCTCTCGCAGTCTGGGACCCCTCGGATGTGACCACTTGCCGGCTTAGGCCTGCTCCCCAGGGATTGGGCCTAAGATGGCAATCAGACATCCCTCTGGCAGCCCAGCAGCCCTCGGAGGATGTCCATTTGCCAGCGGGGAGCAGACCTAAGCTGCAGTCAGACATCCTTAGCGCTGCTGAGGAAGCCAGAGAGGCTACCACCACCACTGCTGTACTGGCAGCCATCAGCGTGGCTTGTGGCTGAGCAGAGCTCCCCCCTGTGAGAGCACACTGACCACCAGAGGGCAGCTCCTGCATTGAGCGTCTGCCCCCTGGTGGTCAGTGTGTGTCATAGTGACCAGTCATTCCCAGTCTTTCTGCTGTTAGGGTCAGTTTGCATATTACCCTTTTACTATATAGGATAGTGGCCTGGTGCCCGGATGTGGCCAGCTGGATTGCCCTGAAGGGTGATTTGGATCAGGGTGGGGGTCCCGCTTGGGTGCCTGGCCAGCCTGGATTACGGGCTGATGGCTGTTTGCAGCTGGTCACACCCCCTTCAGGGTGGGGGTCCCCACTGGGGTGCCTGGCCAGTCTGTGTAAGGGGCTGAGGGCCGTTTTCAGGCTGGTGGGCCACTGAAGCTCTCAGCCTCTTTTTTTTCCTTTTTTTTTTTTATTATTCTGGCATTTATTTACCTTCTATAGCCAGCTCCAGCTCTGAGGCCGGGCTCAAGCTCTGAGGCCGGGCTCCAGCTCTGAGGCTGAGGTTGGCTGAAAGCAGGTATCTGGAGTTTGTTCGGCTTCTATAATTGAAACATTGTTGCTGTCCTGTTCGCTCCAGCTCTGAGGCTTTGGCTGGCTGAAAGCAGGTATCTTGGTTTGTTTAGCTTCTATCATTGAAACTCTGTTGCCATCACTGGTGCTCTAAGCTCTGAGGCTGTGGCCGGTGACAGCAGGTGTCTGGGGTTTGTTTAGCTTCTCTAATTGAAACATTGTTGCTTCAGGATCTCAGAGCCGGGCTGCGGCAGGCGGGGAACCTTGGCTTCCTCCATCACTGGAGCAAGCAAGCCTCATGATCACTTCAGCTGCATGGATGCCAGCCGCCATTTTTGTTGACAGTCAATTTGCATATCCTGCTGATTAGCCAATGGGAAGCATAGCGTAGGTATGGTCAATTACCATGTTTGTCTATTATTAGATAGTATAAACAGTAACAAAAGGATATAACAACAACAAAGGCATGATATAAAAATGACAAAAACATGATATGAAAACACCAAAAACATGATATGAAAACAACAAAAACATGATATACAAAAAATAGTGATGCAAACAATCACTGATAAAGTGATTAAACTTATTCTAATATCTCCTTGTACACCATATTAAGAATGAAAACACTTTCAGAGTGCTTGACTAATTTCCCTTGTGATGAAGTACTTAGAACTTTAACTGTAAGATCACATGCTCTTCAAACTCGAGAGAAAGCAACATATAATTGACCATGTGCAAAAATGGGTTCAGGTAGGAATATGCCTACTTTGTCTAGAGTTTGTCCTTGTAATTTATTAATAGTCATCACAAATGCTGGCATCACGGGAAACCATCGTCGAATCAATTTAAATGGGAGGCCAGTGTCAGATGGGGACAAATTAATTCTTGGAATCAGAATAGCCTCTCCCTCTGCAGATCCTGTTAATACTTCAGTTTCAATAATGTTAGGTTGTAATCTTTTGATAATAAATCTGGTACCATTACAAAGATCCCATTTACTATTGAGATTTCTCAATAGCATGATGATTGCACCCACTTTCAATTCTTGTCTTCACATTACAATCACCTGGGAATCTTTTTAAAATCCTGATTCCTGGGCCTGATCCTCTGGAAATTGTTTCTTTGTTATGGGGTGGGGCCACAACATTAGTAACAAAGAAACAGAATTAAAACTTTATTGTGGGGAGCCACTACAGTGTTTTGGACAGGTTCAAGTCTTGGACTGAGGAGAGAGCACAGTCCTCTCATTTCCACATGCAAGTCCCAGCTTGGAGGGCAGGGCCCACCCAACACAATTATAGCCAACAGCTGTAGTTGTAAGCTTGAACCTATAGTCCGAACACGTGGCCCCATGTGCCTGAGTAATGTAGGCTTGATAGAGTTCAGGTGCATGTAGTTGAGTAGGATTGCAACCCAGGAGAATTTTGTAAACAACTTGGTCATGCCCTTACTTTGCCTCGTAGCATCTGCTATAAAATAAAGGCAGGGCTGTGGGCCTGGGCGCTGTCTCTCAGAGAAGCAGCGTCCCACCGAGACCCGGCTTTCATTCTCTTGTCTGTCTTTTCTAAACCTTTCAACCGCCCCCACTCAGGTTCACCCCTGGCCGTGCTGGCGTGGCACACTCCCAGGGATCCACAGCTCAGGGAGGGCACAGCCCTTGGCAAAGCGACCCTGGATTCAGTGGGTCCAAGCTCCGAGTGCGGGTTCCTGCCTCAAACCCTGCCCTTACAGAACAGCTCCAGGAAACTGCTTGGGGGAGGGCGCAGCTTGCCAAGACAAGCCCTGCAGGACTGACTTCTTCGGTTGGTCGCCAGCCAGACCCCGGTCGTGATGAACACCACCCATGGTTTTTATATAAGTAGATATTTTACCCAGGAAGATACACTTTAATTTTCATTTATCAGGCTTCTCCTCCTACCCCTTTCCTCCTAAGCTTGGTGCACAAAAAGAGTTTGTATAATCATTCCAAATTAATACAAATCTGGAGAATCCAAGCAAACCCAATTATTTTTATTTACTTTAAAAATAAATCTCAGTGGTGCCTAGTGGTCTTTCCAGTAATTCAATGATAGTTCAGTCATTAAAAGACATCTTAAGTAAAAAGATTTCCCAAGTTGTGACATTTGAAGGCCTCATGAGACTCTATATTAGGTAATGCTTTGATTTAGAGGTAAAGGGTAGAGTGCAGCAAGGCATGCAGGCAAACATGACAGGTTGGAGGGATGACCTCCCAGGCTCCGGGAACTCAGGACCCAAATTCACGCACACAACATGCCATGTCTCCTGATTGAACCACCAAGATTGGTGTGCGGTATCTTAGCTCGGGCTAGAACACAAACCTGAAGTTCCCAGCATAGACTTTGATGACTCTGGCCACATAATCAAGTCCAGCTAACTTAACTGCTTTAGCCAATTGTACACCATCAGTTAAAAAACTGAGCCGAACAACATGAACTGATGATAAAAATAAATCCAGAGACATAGCAGCATCAAACACACCATCAAACATCAGACGGAAGGCAAGGGAGAGTTGGGGGGAGAGATCAAACAAAGGACTTGTATGCATACATATAAGCATAACCAATGGACACAGATAGTAGTAGGGTGAGGGCATGTGCTGGGGGGTGGGAGCAGCCAAGGAGATGTGAATGGGGGAAAAAGACCTATGTAATACTTCAAACAATAACAAATTTAATTAAATAAAAAAGAAAGAAAGGAAGGTAGGAAAGAAAGAAGGAAGGAAGGAAGGAAGGAAGGAAGGAAGGAAGGAAGGAAGGAAGGAAGGAAGGAAAGGAAAGGAAGGAAGGAAAAAAAGAAGGAAGGAAGGGAGAGAAAATAAGTATGAACCACAAAAAAACAAAAACAAAAAAAACCTGATCTGGGATGGAAGGGATTGGCAGGGGGGGTTTACCTTTTAACCAATTGATCATAAAACTGTTCTCTTCTTGCCCAAGAGTCAATAATGTCATCCCGGAGGCCCAGAGATAAAGATAGAGTTATTCTATCCCATCTGTAAATCAACTGTATTGTCCATATTGTTTTATTTTTCTGAATTTGGGGCCTAAATTTGGGAAAGGCAAAATCAAGTCTTTTAGGGAAAAAAGTTATAAACCTACGATGAAAGAACAAAATATCAGTCCCCATAGTTCTGCAGCATTTAGAAATATGTGTGCTTAATGGTTATGTCAGGCCCATGGGTTTATCATGATTTAGTGAAGAGAATTTTACCTCAGGGGCTGAGGAGTCCCAGGGGAAGATGTGGTACATTTTGATCACCAAAAAGAAAAACGGATTCAATCCCAAAACTGCCCAAGATTATTCTGTTTATTTTGTATGCTAGTCATTTTGTTGCAAACCCTGTAAAGATGGCCTCTACATCAAAGCCTAATTAAGAAGCAATAATAAAGAAACACTCATCAATATTACAGTGACAGTTCCATTTTGGTGGTCATCTATTGTATTGTACACCTAGCACTCCTGCCATCTTCTTAAAGCAATCCTTCCTCCATCTTTTTGAAAATTGCTCCTTGACTTAGTTTAGTCATGTGCTTATTTTAGAGGCTGCTCAATCACAGTATCTTCTCCATTTCCTGACCAGTGTCAGTTGGTCCAGAAAGTAGGCATGTAAAGTAGGGTGGGTCAATCAGAGTATTTCTTGAATTGAAAAAGCTCAAGTTGAGCCTGGTTGGCATGGCTCAGTGGTTGAGGGTCGACTTATGAACCAGGAGACCAGGGTTTGATTCCCAGTCAGGTCACATGCCCTGGTTGTGGTATCGGTCCTCAGTGTGGAGTGTGCAGGAGACAGCCGATCAATGATTCTCTCTTATTATTGATGTTTCTATCGCTCTCTCCCACTCCCTTCCTCTCTGAGGTAAATAAAAATATATTTAAAAAAATGTAAAAAGCTCAAGTTGATTTGTACATGATGAATCAAGCAGTGCAGTTCCTGCCACGAGGAGGAAGATGATCTGAGAGAATGTCACTGACAAGCAAAGAAAAGCATAAACAGGTGATGGAGAATGTCCTGACAATGCTTGTGCTCCATGAGTCAGACATTCCCCAAGTTCCAGCCCTTCTCACTGTAACATGAATCAGAAGATTGTGTGGAAGAGATCTTCTAAGGAGAAAGATGTGAAATATAAAATATAGAAAATCTATTTGGTCAAAAACAAACCAGAGACATTTTTAGTAGACAACATAAAAGTGGACAAGGATTAGAAGATCTACAATATATTTTGTATTATATATGATATAACCCATTATGTATGATGTCACCCATATTCAGTAACTAAGACATTTTTTTTTCATATCAGACTGGAAAAATTTTGCCCAGTTGGAGAGCCTGTGGGTGAGCAGGCATTCTCATGCTTTTGACGATGAAATGCATATGGTACACCCCTATGCAGGGAAATTGGGTAATATCTAGTAAAATCGCATATGCATTTACTCATTGATACAGCAGGAAGCTGTCCATAGATATATAATCAAAAGCATAAAATTATATGTGCACTAAGTATTCACTTTCTAAATTATTCATAATTGCAAAACACTAAAAAGAATCTCAAAACCCCCCACTATTTTTCCTGGCAGCTTCCTGAGCCTTCCGTAGACCATTCCACAGTTGTATTAAGCCAGAGGCTTCTGGTTGGTGGTTAGACCATGATCTGTGTGGACCTGAGCTTATTAGTATCATTTTTTCCCCCAATAAATGTGACCTGCGGTCAGAAGCATGGTTATGTGGCATTATGTAAATCTGCATTTTCTGGAAGAAGTGCGAAAGTGTCCATTTCAGTGAGGACAAATACTGTCCTGTCTTTGATAGAAGGGATCCAGTGTAATCAATCTATCACCAATAAAATCAAAACTGTTCTTCAGTGAATAAAGCAATATCTGCTGTTGTCTTTTGGGGTACTACGAAGTAACAGGTTCATTCTCTAACCATCTATACAACCAGCTAGTCACTGCTCATGAATTAGTGTTGACCTTTACTTTACACTAGTACTCTGATCACACAAGGTGGACAACTCTATATACTAGCCAGTGTTCTGCACTCTGGGAGGATTTTCCTTCACCTATATCTTCAGGGCTACTCTGGCGCAAGGCCACAGTAGAGCAGTCGTCTGCTTCTGTGTCGTGTTGGCCGATGTTCATGCCAAATAACTGCACACCAGGCCTTTGACTTCCTTCCTTTATTAAGTAGTCCTATGGAACTTCCCATAAGATGTAGGTGTAGTGAAACCACAGAATGCAAGGGTTGTTAACAATGGTGACCATTACCCTCCCTTGGCTTGAAAAGTCAAAGAGGAGTGGTTCCTGAAACCAACAGAGTGATTGTGTTTCAGATTTTGTTTCTTTTTAAAACTGTGTTTTACTTTATTATTTAAAAAATTTTTAATATGTTTTTATTGATTGTTTTAGAGAGAGAGGAAGGGAGAGGGACAGATAGATAGAAACATCGATGAGAGAGAAACATCATTGATCTGCTGCCTCCTGCATCATCTCCTAGTAGGGATCAAGATTGCAACCCGGGCATGTGCCCTGACCAGGAATCAAAACAGTGACCTCTTGGTTCATGGGTTGATGCTCAACCACTGAGCAACACCAGCTGGGCTAAAATTGTGTTTTATTATTTGTAGTTTTTCCTATGAACCATCTACTGATGAAAACATATGTCCATGCAAAGCCTTGCACACTAGTGTTCATCACAGATTTATCCATAAGAATACAAACTGGATAACTCAGCATTTCCACTTCTGGGAATATATCCAAAGAAACATGAAACACTATATGTTTCAGGATATATGCACCTCTAAGTTCATTGCAGTGTTATTTACAATAGCCAAGATTTGGAAGCAGTCCAAATGTCCATCAGTAGATGATTGGATAAAACAGCTATGGCACACACAATGGAATATTACTCGGCATTAAAAGGAAAAAAATTTTACTCTTTGCAACAGCATGGATGGATCTGGAGAACATTATGCTCAGTGAAATAAGCCAGTCAGAAAAAGACAAGTACTTTATGATTTCACTCATATGTGGAATTTACTGAACAAACTGAACCAACAAGCAAAACAGAGACTCGCCCATAGATAGCAGGCAGACAGCTCTGGAAGGGGGGCATGGCACATGGAGCAATTGAGAAAAAAACCCAGAAAGAACTCAGGGACATGGACAACAGTATAGTGATTGCAGGGGGAAGAGGTTGGTGGAAGTGGAAGAGTGTATAGAGGGGATAAATGCGATAGAAAAAAAAAGGTATACAAAGCAGAAACAACAGAAAAGTACATTCATGGGTGGATTGACAAACAAATTGTGACATATTCATGCAAAGGAATGTGTTTTGTTGCTACTCAGTAACAATAGGGAAACAATTCCTTACGCAACAACATCATTGAATCTCAAAGTCGTCATGCTTAACGAACAGACACAAACGCGCACACATTTCATAATTCTATTTACATGAAACAATAGAAAAGACAAAGCTCATCTACAGTGATACACTGCTCAGTGATTGCCTGAAGTCTGGGATGAAAGGGTGGAATTCACTGGGAAATGACACAAGAAATCTTTTAAGATGATGGAAATTGTTTCCTGTATCTAATTGTGGTGGTGGGATATATTTTGTGAACTATTACCTAACTATACTCTTAAATGGTATGCATTTTATTGTTGTAAATTATACCCCTATAGCATTGATTTCAAATGTTTTAATTACACTTTTAATCACTTCTCAGAGGTTTATCTTTAACTCCATTTACCACTTTTCTGATTTTTATATCATAGTTATCACGTATTTTATACATATTTTAATAGCTCCCACATTATATAGTTGTTTTGCTTTCAGTCAGTGGTTATTCAGATTTACCCAAATCGCCGATTTTGTGAAGTTTGTTTCCTTCCTTCCTCCCTCCCTTCCTCCCTTCCTTCCTTTCTTCCTTCTTTCCTTCCTCCCTTCCTCCCTTCCTCTCTTCTTTCCCTTTCCTGGCTTTACTAGCATTGATTGAGTTATTTCAGTTTATTTCTTTTTCCTTGCAGTGGTTGCTGTCTTCTATGTCAAGCCTTATTAAAGGTTGGGTGTTTATCCTTGTCTTGTCTTCATATTACGATTAGTCAGTAAACATGACATTGGTCTGGGGTGAATCTGAACCAAATCTGGAACTCTGGAGCCAAGGTGAATCAATATACTTTTGAAGGCTCTTTCCATAACACCTGCTGATTATTGCAGTACTGTTGAAGAAGAAAATGCATTATTGCATAAGACACATTATAATGTGATTATTATTGATGTATCTGTCTCTCCTAGACAGTGAGCTCTTGGAGGTGAGGTACTAGCACAGCATAATGTAATAGAGGCGGAAAAAGTGTTGTTGAAATTCAGTTGTATGGATGGTGTAGCCTCTAGATAATGAAGTCAAGAACTTCAGAGTTGGAATAAACTTTATAAAGATACTGCAGTATTAACAGAGTAACACAATATTAATGTCCTAATTGCACCATTTGTTTAATGGTTTGGCACCCTTATTACAAATCAGTTGAGCATAGACACATGAATTTATTACTATTTTGGGGCACTCAATAACCCTCCATTGATCTTCATGTCTGTTGTTACACTAACACTAAACTGTCTTGACTGCTTTGCTTCATAGTAAGTTTTGACATCTGTAAATGTGAGTCTGCCTAATTTGTTCATTTTTGAGATTGTAACTGTTTTGGGTACTCATTGGCTCTTGTAATTCCATATGCATGTGGCGTTCAGTTGTTTCAATATCATTTGTTGGAAAAACGATCATTTTGCCATTGAATTACCATTGCTCCTTTGTCACAGATCGGTTGAATATGTTTGTGCAAGTGTATTTCTGGGCTCTCTATATTGTTCTTTTGATCTATTTCTCAGTTCTTTCATCACTACCACACTCTCTTGATATTCACATATTTTTGACGTGCAACAATCTCTTCATTGGTGGCTTATGTGGTGGTAAAACCAAAGGATTTTTATTCGTGTGGCCTCATTTGTAAGAATGGACTTTACTATTATTTCTCAAGAAGTAATAAATTGACTAGTTGGGGAGGAGGAAATAAGAGGGAGAAGATGTTTGTTTCAAAATTAATTAAATGGAGGAGAACCAAGATGGTGGCGTAGGTAAATGCCAGTATGCGCAGCCTCCCTCAACCACATCAAAAGTACAACTAAAATTCAGAACGGTCATCATTCAGAACTACCTGAAAGCTGGCTGAATGGAAGTCCTACAACTGGAGAAGTAAAGAGGAAAGTACATTGAGACTAGTAGGAGGGCCAGAGGCGCTGTACAGGCTGGTATGGCACCTGTGTGTGCTGTTTTTTTAATCGGGAGGGAGATTGTCTCTATGCAGGCCCCCTGTGAGGAGCAAGGGGTCCCAGACCCACACCAGACCCCAGCCCAGGGTTCCAAAGCTGGGAAGAGAAGTCCCTGTAACTTCGAGCTTAAATACCAGTGGGGATTGTGGCTGAGTGACAGGGAGGCTGCTGGAGACCCAGGTGTTCTTTTTAAAGGCCGGTATACTAACTCACTCAGGCTCCATCCCTCTGAGCCCCATCATTGGGGAGCTTTGGGGAACCCAGACACATAGGGGGATGAACTGGATTGTCTGGCATCAGTGCAGGAAATCAGAGGTGGCTTTCTCCCAGACGGCAGTGTTTGCAGGGGTCATTGTTCCCTGTTGCAGAGCTGGCTGGCAGCCATATATTACTAGTAGTTTCCATCAGCATGACTCACATTGTTAGCTCAGTCCTGGTGATTCCCTGAGACCCTGCCTCATCCAATTTGCAGCCATACCCAGGCTGTTTTCAGCAGCTTTTCCATATGAATGGCCTGTCCTGGCTCAGGCTTCAGACTTCCCTAAAGTCTCATACAAGCTGCCCCTTGCATCAGCTTCCCCAAAGCCTATAAATAAAAGGCCCAAGACCTGGCATTAGCACCAGCCTGCCTTGCTTCAGAGCTGGACCTTGCCTGGGCACTTCCTAGCCCCATACAAATAGCATCCATTTTCAGACCTCTGTAGCTTCTGCTGGGTGGCCCCAGGCAGTGTCTGACTTTGCACCTCTCTGGAAGCCCCAGAACCAGGGCACCTGGTGGACAGCTTCAGACCATAGCAGATTACAGCTGTACACATCCACAAGTGACACACTCAAGGGATAGACTCAGTGAGCATCAGAGCCCCACTGAAACAAGTCCTGCTCCGTAGGAGTGTCTGCTGCACAACGGCTCTTCCATTGTAGTTGCAGCTGGTCCTTACAGCCAATTGGCCTGGAGGTCAACTCCTTCCAGTATCACCAACAGCAATCAATGCTCAACTACAACAAGACTGTGCACACAGCCCACATATGGATGTACTTAGAGTGCCCTGCTCAGGTGACTAGGGAGGCTTAACCACTAGGCCCTACAGGACACCTATTGCACAAGGCCACTCTAAGAATTCCAGGAGCCCTAATACATAGAAATGCAGAGACAAAGAAAAATGTTACAAATGAAAGAAATGGAAGCAAGCAAACTACTAGATACAGAGTTCAAAACAATGGTTATAAGGTTACTCAAGGATCTGAATGAAAGCTTCAAGGTACTCAAAAAGAGCTTCAAGGGACTTAGACTTTCAGGGATTTTAGTGAAAATGTCAAAGACATAAAAAAAGAGCAGTCAGAAATTAAGCATATACTAACTGAAATAAAGAATAACTTACAGGGATTCACCAGTAGAGAGAGGATTCCGAGAATCAAATAAAAAATTTGGAATATGAATAAGCAAAAAAACACCCAATCAGAAGAGCAAAAAGAAAAAAGATTTAAAAAATATGAAGAGAGTATAAAGAGCCTCTGGGACAACTTCAAGCATAACAACATTTACATTATGGGGGTGCCAGAAGGAGAAGAGAGCAAGATATTGACAACCTATTTGAAGAACTAATGACAGAAAACTTCCCCTACCTGGTGAAAGAAATCAACTTAGAAGCCCAGAAAGTGCAGAGAATCCCAAGCAAGAGGAAACCAAAGAGGCCCACACCAAGACATATCATAATTAGAATGCCAAGGGTTAAAGACAAAGAGAGATTCTTAAAAGCAGCAAGAGAAAATCTGTTAGTTATCTACAAGGGAGCACCCAGCTGATTTCTCAACAGCAACTTTGCAGTCCAGAAGGGAGTAGCAAGAAATATTCAAAGTGATGAATAGCAAGGACCTACAACCAAGCTTTCTCTATCCAGCAAAGCTATTATTTGGAATTGAAGGTCACATAAAGAGCTTCACAGACAAGAAAAAGCTAAAGGAGTTCATCACCACCAAACAAGTGTTATATGAAATGTTGAAGGGTATTCTTTTTTTTATTTTTAAATATATATATTTATATCAATTTTATTTTATTTTTAAAAAATCTATATTGTTCAAATTATTACAGTTGTTCCTCTTTTTCCCCCCATAGCTCCCCTCCACCCAGTTCCCACCCCACCCTCTGCCCTTACCCCCACCACTGTCCTCAACCATAGATGTATGATTTTTGTCCAGTCTCTTCCCGCACCCCCACACCCCTTTCCCCCTGAGACTTGTCAGTCCACTCCCTTTCTATGCCCCTGATTCTATTATATTCACCAGTTTATTCTGTTCATCAGATTTTTTATTCACTTGATTTTTAGATTCACTTGTTGATAGATATGTATTTGTTGTTCATAATTTATATCTTTACCTTTTTCTTCTTCTTGCTCTTCTTAAAGAATACCTTTCTGGGCTGCATATCGGGGCACGCTGTGCTGTCTGTTCCTGGAACAGACAGATAGGAAGGTACTGACATCAGGTCAGGCCTTGAGATATGGTCTCATGGTCCCTCCTCAATATACTGTGCTCTCTGTTCCCGGAAAACATAGATAGGAAGGTGATAATGCTATACTGTGTTGGGAACAAATTGCATAAACAAGGCTTTGTAACTTTGTAGTTTTTGCAAATAAATATGCTGTAACTTTTGCTGTCTACACCACAGTTCAGCCTTTTGCTTCGGCAGGATGCTGGGACTGTGGTCAGCCGGCCGGCTTAATAAAGGCACCTAAATTTAAATTCTGAGTCGGTGGTCTATCTCGCTGAGTCAACCCATAACACTTTCAGCATTTCATATAATACTGGTTTGGTGGTGATGAACCCCTTTAGCTTTTTCTTATCTGTGAAGCTCTTTATCTGACCTTCAATTCTGAATGATAGCTTTTCTAGGTAGACTAATCTTGGTTGTAGGTTCCTGGTATTCATCACTTTGAATATTTCTTGCCACTCCCTTCTGGCCTGCATAGTTTCTGTTGAGAAATCAGCTGACAACCGTATGGGTATTCCCTTGTAGGTAACTAGCTGTTTTTCTCTTGCTGCTTTTAAGATTTTCTCTTTGTCTTTTGCTCTTGGCATTTTAATTATGATGTGTCTTCATGTGGTCCTCTTTGGATTCCTTTTGTTTGGGGTTCTATGTGCTTCCTGGACTTGTAAGACTATTTCTTTCACCAGGTAGGGGAAGTTTTCTGTCATTATTTCCCCAAATAGGTTTTCAATATCTTGCTCTCTCTCTTCTTCTGGCACCCCCATAATTCGGATGTTGGTACGCTTGAAGTTGTCCCCGAGGCTCCTTACACTATCTTCATATTTTTGGATTCTTTTTTCTTTTTGCTTTTCCAGTTGGGTGTTTTTTACTTTTTCATACATCAAATCTTTGACTTGATTCTTGCGATCCTCTAGTCTGCTGTTGGAACTCTGCATAATATCCTTTATTTCAGTCAGTGTATGCTTAATTTCTAGTTGGTCCTTTTTCATATCCTCGAAGGTCTCACTAGACATATTGAGGGTCTTACTAAATTTATCAGCAGTCTCACTAGACTTATTGAGTGTCTTACTTAATTTATCGGCGGTTTCTAGAAAATTCTTGAAAAACCCTACAACTGTGGTTTTGAACTCTATATCCAGTAGTTTGCTTTCCTCCATTTCTGTCATTTGTGACCTGTTTCTTTGCCTCCACATTTTGGCTTCTTTCCTATGTTGATAGAGTGGTTTTCCGTGCTAGGTGTCCTATAGGGCCCAGTGGCTCAGCCTCCCCAATTACCTGAGGTGGACACTCTTGGTGCACCCCTTTGTGGGCTGTGTGCACAGTCTTGTTGTAGTTAAGCCTTGATTGTAGTTGGTATCACTGGGAGGAATTGACCTCCAGGCCAATTGGCTGTGAGATTCAGCTGTGTCTATGGTGGGAGAACTTCTATGCTGGAGACACCCTTATGGGGCAAGACTTGTTTCTGTGGGGCTTTGGTGCTCACTGAGTCTGCCCCCTGAGTGTGTCCCTTATAGATCTGAGGAGTTGTAATCTGGATGGTCCCACTCTGATTACTGAGTACACTTGCACTTGGATCTCTAAGGATGTGCTAATTTAGCCTCTGCCTGAGGCTACCAAGCAGGAGGTACGGAGAGATCTGCAGATTCCTCTTCTTTGTTTGGGATTTGGAGGTGCCCAGATGAGGCCCAGCTGTGAAGCAATGCAAGCTGCTGTGGCGCCTTGGGCCTTCTTTTGGATGATCTGGGTCTCTCTGACCCAGCTGCAGTTTGTTAGGTAATTTTAGATAGCAAAGGGCCAGGTCATTCATATGCAAAAGCCTCTGCACACAGCTTGGGTGAAGCGGGGTCTCAGGGAATCAACAGGGCAGAGAAAATAGCTATGGATAATCCTCAGCACTGCCATAAGAGGTCCCGGGTGTCAGTGGCCTGCGGTAATCGCTGCAAGCCTCTCTGAGAGAAAGCCGCCTTCGAGTTCTGCCCACTGCCAGACAGTCCAGTTTCTCCCCGTATGAGTCTGGGTCCCGAGAAACTTTCCCGGAACTGGAGTCAGGGCCTTCGGGAGCTGTGTCTCCCTTCCGATTGAAAAAGACAACGGCATCCTCAGTTGCCAACCCTTTCTATGTGCGCATCCGTACCTCTGCACTTTACTTCCACACCTCCTCTGAGTCTCAGTGCGCTTTTTTCTTTTCTTCTAGTTGTAGAATTTTCACTCAGACAGCCTTCCTGTGGTTCTGGATGGTGTCCGTTCTGCCTTTTAGTTGTATTTTTGAAGTGGTTGTGTGAGGCAGCAATTTCCGGTGTTTACCTATGCTGCCATCTTGGTTTCTCTGAAGGGCATTCTTTAAGAAGAGGAGGAGGAGAAGCAGGAAGAAGAAGAAAAAAGAGGAAAAAAAATGAATAATAAAATGTCAATAAATACATATATAGCAACAATTAAATGTAAAAATCAAAATTGCCAAAAAAAATCTAATGAACAAAATAAACTGGTGAATTAAATAGAATCAGAGGCTTAGAAACATGGAAAGACTGACAAATCTCTGAGGGAAGGTAGAAGGGGATATGGGAAGAGATTAATCTATGGACACATACAAAAGGGTGATGGAGGAATAGGGTGCAGCAGGATGGGAACCAGGTAGAGGGAGGGCAATGAGGGGAGTTCAAGGGGACATCTGTAATACTCTCAACAATAACTATTTTTTAAAAATAATTAAGAAATAATAAAAATAATGAAATATCAATGAATCCAATAATAGATTGGTTTTAGACCCAGAAAAAAAGACACACACACAAAAAAGACTATCCACTCCATGGTATGTTCTTGCCCATTTTTTCAAATATTAATTGACTGTAACAGTGTGGGTCGATTTCTGGGGTCTCTGTTCTGTTGGTCTATATGCGTGTTCTTTGCCAGGACTAGGCTATATTTATTACAGTGGCTTTCTAGTATAGTTTGATATCCAGCATTGTGATTCCTCCAACTTTGTTCTATTTCAAGATTGCTGCAGCTATTCAGTATCTGTTTGGGTTTCATATAAATCTTTTGGGAGTATTTGTTCTGGATCTGTGAAGTATGCTATTGTTATTTTAATAGGATTATGTTGAATCTATAGATTGCTTTGGATGGTATGGACATTTTAATGATGTTGATTCTTTTAATCCATGAATACAGTATATGCTTTGACTTGTTTGTATCTTCTATTTCCTTTTTCAATGTCCTATAGTTTTCTAAGTACAGGTCTTTTACCTCCTGGTTAAGTTTATTCTTATGTATCTTATTTTTTTGTTGTTGCAATGGTAAATGGTATTGTTTTTTAGTTTCTCTTTTCTGAGAGTTCATTGGTGAATAAAAATGTCATCAATTTCTGGATGTTGATTTTGTATCCTGCTACTGTGCTGAATTCATTTATTAAATTTGGTAGTTTTGAGTAGAGTCTTTAGGGTTTTCTAGATACAATATCATGTCATTTGCAAATAATGATAATTTTACTTCCTCCTTTCCAATTTGGATGTCTTTTTTCTTTTTTTTTTTTTTTTTGTCTGGTCATTGTGGCTAGAATTCCCAGTAATATGTTGAATAAGAGTGGTGAAAGCGGACATCCTTGTCTTGTTCCTGACGTTAGTGAAATACTTTTAACTTTTGCCTATTGAGTATGATGTTGGCTGAGGGTTTGATATATGTGACTTTTATTATGGTGAGGTTTGATCCCTCTATTTCCACTTAGTTGAGAGTTTTTACCAAAAATAGGTTCTGCATTTTATTGATTGCTTTTTCTGCATCTATTGATATGATTTGTGATTTTTATCCTTTATTTTGTTTGTGTGATGTATCACATTTATTGGTTTGCAAATATTGTACTAGCCTTGCATCCCCAGAATAAATCCCACTTGGTCATGGTGTATGATCTTTTTCATTTATTGCTGGATCTGATTTGCTAATATGTTGCTGAGGATTTTAGCATCTATGCTCATTAGGGATATTGGCCTATAATTTTTTTATCCTAATTCCAAAACCAGATAAAGATATAATGTCTTTATCTGGTTTTTGGAATTAGAATAATGCTGGCTTCATAAAAAGAGCTTGAAAGTGTTCCTTCCTCTTGATTTTTTTGTAATAGTTTGAGGAGGAGAGGCGTTAGTTCTTTGAATGTTTGGTAAAACTCTCATGTAAATCCATCAGGTTGAGGACTTTTGTTTGCTGGGAGTTTTTTGATCACTGCTTCAATTATATTAGTTGTTATTGGCTGATGCAGGTGTTCTGATTTTTCATGATTGAGTTTTGGAAGACTGTATGTTTCTAGGAATTTGCTCATTTTGCCCAGGTTGTCCAGTTTGTTGGCATATAGTTGTTCATAGTATTTTCTTACAATTCTTTTATTTCTGTGGTGTCTGCTGTTATATTGCTTCTTTTCATTTCTGGTTTTATTTACTTGGGTCCTCTCTGTTTCTTTAAAAAAAATTTTTAATTTTAGAGAGAGTGAAAGGGAGGGAGGAAGGGGTGGAAGAGAGAGAGAAAAACACTGATGTGAGAAAGACACATTGATTGGTTGCCTCCCACAGGCGCTCTGACCCAGACAGGGAATCAAGCATACAACTGAAGTATGTGCTCTTGACTGGGGATAGAATCCACGACCCTTTGGTCCATAGGCTGATGCTCTAACACTGAGCCAAAACTGCTAGGGCTCTCTATTTGTTGCTTGATGTGTCTGGCTAAAGGTTCATCAATCTTCTTTATCTTTTCAAAGAACCATCTCTTGATTTCATTGATCTTTTGCATTGTTTTTAGTCTCCATGTCATTTATTTCTGCTCTGATCTTTATTTCTTTCTTCCTAATTCCTCTAGGCTTTTCTTACTGTGTTCATCCTTCTTTTATTTTAGTATTTTTTTTGATTTTTAAAGAGATAGGAAGGAGAGATAAAAACATTGATGAGAAAGAAACATCATCGATCTACTGTCTCCTGCACACCCCTACTGGAGTTTGACCCCACAACTGGGGCATGTGCCCTGACTAGGAATCAAACTGGTGACCTCTTGGTTCATGGGTCGACACTCAATCACTGAGCTGCACTGGCTGGGCTCTTTCTAAATCTTTTAGTTGTAGTGTTAGATTATGTATTGGAGCTTTTTCTTGTTTCTTGAAGTAGGCTTATAATGCCATGAACTTCTCTCAAGTGAAGACTGACTGCCTTCACTGTGTCCCACTGTTGTGTGTTCATTTTTGTTTGTTCCCAGGAAGTTTTTATTTCTTTCTTGATCTCATTGGTAACTCATTCATTGTTTAATAACATGCTATTTAGCCTCCATGCATTTGAGTGTTTTTTAAATTGTAGTTGATTTCTAGTTTCATGCCATTTTGATCCGAGAAGATGCTTGGTATGATATCAGTCTTCTTGAACCTGGTATAGACTTGTTTTGTGTACTAACATGTGGTCTATCTTTGAGAATGTTCCATGTGCACTTGAGAAGAATGTATATTCTGCTTCTTTGGGATGAAATGTTCTATAAATATCATCCTATCTAGTGTGTCATTTAAGGCTGCTATTTCATTGTTGATTTCTTTGTCTGGACGATCTATCCAGTGATTTCAGTGGTGTGTAAAAGTCCCTTATTACGACTACATTCCTGTTAATCTTTCCCTTAAAATCCACCAGTAGTTCTTTTTATATATAGGATGTCCCCCCAAAAATGTATACATACACATTGAATATTTATAAAGGCAGTATTTATTAAAATACATTTCATTTTCAAATTGAGCTATCAGCTGTTAAAATGTGTATACATTTTTGGGGGGCACACCTTGTATCTGGGTGCTCCTGTATTGGGTGTGTACATGTTTACAAGGGTTATATTTTCTTGTTTGATTTATCCCTTTAGTGTTATGTAGTGACCTTCTTTGTCTCTTTTATGGCCTTTGTTTTGAAATCTATTTTGTCAGATATGACTTGCTACCCTCGCTTTTTTCTTCACTTCCATTTGCATGGAATATTTTTTCTATCCTTCACTTTTAATCTTATGAATTTTTTGTTTTGAGGTGGGTCTCTTGTAGATAGCATATATATGGGTCATGTGTTTTTATCCATTCAGCTATCCTCTGTTATCTGATTGGAGCATTTAGTCCATTTACATTTAAGGTTGTTATTGATAGATATTTATTGCCATTTTAATTTTCCTTTTGCCTATGTTCCTCTCTGTCTCGTTTTCTTCTTTTTAAAGTAGTCCCTTTAACATTGCTTGCAATGTTGGTGGTGGTAATAATGTACTCCTTTAGCTTTTTTGGGGGGAAGGAGGTGTCTGGGAAGCTCTGTATTTCACCTTCAATTTTAAATGATAGCCTTGCTGGGTAGAGTAATCTTGGATTTAGGCCCTTGCTTTTCATTACTTTGAATACTTCATACCACTTCCTTCTGGCCTGAATTATTTCTATTGAGAAATCACCCGACAATCTGATGGGAATGCCCTTGTAGGTAACTTTCTGTCTCTCTCTTGCAGTCTTTAAGATGCTTTCTTTGTCTTTAACATTTGCCATTTTAATTATGATGTGTCTAGGTGTGGGCTTCTTTGGGTTCATCTTGATTGTGACTATCTGTACCTCCTGAACGTGTGTGACTTTTTCCTTCACCAGTTTGGGGAAGTTTTCTGTCATTATTTCCTCAAACAGGTTCTCTGTTACATTTTCACATTATTCTCCTTCTGGTATCCCTATAAAATGGAACTTATTACATTTTCTGTTGTTCCAAAGTTCCCATAAACTGTCCTGTTTTTTCATTCTTTTTTTCTATTTGTTGCTCTAATTGGGCATTTATTTCTACCTTGTCTTCCAAATCACTGATTTGATCATGGCTTCATCCAATCTACTTTTAATTCTGTCCAGTGTATCCTTTCGTTTTAAAAAAACACACATGTTTTTATTTATTTTATAGAGAGGAAGGGAGAGGGAGAGATAAAAACATCAATGATGAGAGATCATCATTGACCGGCTGCCTCCTGCACATTCCCTACTGGGGATTGAGCCCACAAACTGGGTATGTGCCCTGACCAGGAATTGAACTGTGACCTCCTGGTTCATGGGTCGATGCTCCACCACTGAGCTACACTTGCTGGGTCTTCCAGTGTATTCTTGATATCTGATATCATGTTCTTTATTTCTGATTGGTTCTTATTCATTGTTTCTATTTCATTTTTCATGCTGTTGTAGCTCCACTAAGTTTCTTGTTTCCTTTTCTCCTTCTGGTATCTTAATAATATGCCTGTTATACTTAGAAAAACTTTTATTTATTGATTTTAGAGAGAGAGAGGGAGCGAGAGAGGGAAAGAAAGAAACATCAATTTGTTGTTCTACTTATCCATGCACTAATTGGTTGATTCTTACATGTGTCCTGATAGGGGATTAAATCTACAACCTTGGTGTATTGGGATGATGCTCCAACCAACTAGCTGTCATTCACTCCTTGTAGGGTACCCTTCCATTGTGTGAATATAGCACAAGTCATGTATCCTTTTGTCAATGGCAATTAGTTGTTTCTAGTTTTTCCCCTATAATTTATATCAGTGATGGTGAACCTTTTGAGCTCGGCATGTCAGCATTTTGAAAAACCCTAACTTAACTCTGGTGCCGTGTCACATATAGAAATTTTTTGATATTTGCAACCATAGTAAAACAAAGATTTATATTTTTGATATTTATTTTATATATTGAAATGCCATTTAACAAAGAAAAATCAACCAAAAAAATGAGTTAGTGTGTCACCTCTGACATGCATGTATAGGTTCGCCATCACTGATTTATATACTCTTACGAATACTTATTCATTTTTCCTAGTACATGTGCAAGACTTTTGCTACTTAAATAACAAGGAATTGATAAAGAGAAGAGTATGTAGTGTTCTAATATAGTAAAAATTATAGAAAGAGTTCTGGTTTCCAGTCCAGGATGATGTCTCTTAGAAGTCTTCATTCCCATTCACATGAGAAAAAGCTGAAGAAGCTGAAAATCAACAACTTTTCTTAGATCTATCCGAGAATTGAGGTAACAGGGCAAATCTCTGTTATTGGGGAGACAGGCAGGTACAGACAGATTCTTGCAGTCAAAACTTCTGCAGGAACAAGCACTGGGTAGGAATACCTAAATTGTAGTTAATGAATTGTTGCAGGCTCAATATGGATAAGTTTGAGAATTAAAAACTCCAGATGGGATAGCAGTCCCTGGGAAGTTCCCAAACTTCTGTGAGTTTCACCTCCAGAAACACAACCAAATTCTCACAGTGAAGGTCAAAGGCAATTCCTCTCGTGCTTCCGGCTGGGAGAAGGGAGGAGTACCCTGTTCTTAATAAGGCGTCATCTCAAAAGAAACTTACTTAATCAGAGACTAACGTTTCACCAGGGTTAACAGACCTGGGGGAAGGAAAGTACCCAACTCCAGTCCCCTCTAGCCTTCATATCCCACCTATGGGGGAGAATAGACGGAGAGCATTTGTGAATGTCATAGCTCAGGGCACAGCCTCACTAAAAGTCTGAGACCAAATTACAGGACTATAGATTGTTCGCTTCCCTTCCCCCACATCAACAGGGCTCCTGTGTGATAACAGGATTACAGAAGAAAGAACTGGAAGTCTCAGACTTTACTTAAAAAGAAATATTTAGGGAACCAAAAGACAACAGGTGAAGCACAATCAAGGACACAAAGAAATGTTAGCATCATGTGTTTCGCAAGGAACACAGTTTATCTTTACTTGGTGAGAGATAACTCTTCTTTCCTGGAGAATGCAGGTAATTAATGTAAGAATTTCAATATCACCACCTTACAACTCCCATTAAATAATTTAGGTAAATATCACAGTGGTTAGGAAAGCCTCTACATCCAAGTACAGTAGGCAACAAGATATTTTGCACCATGTCAAACTATCCATCAAGGAGAGAAACATGCCCTTACATCAGTATTCTCAGGCAATTACCACCTTAGTGGAGCAATTGATCTTAGTATGTCCTGATAACACCACCACCTGCCATTTTTTTGCTAAGATGACATGAATAAGTCCTCCCTCATTAAAAAATATGTTTTTATTGATTTCAGAGAGAGGAAAGGAAAGGGAGAGAGGGATAGAAACATCAATAATGAGAATAATTGTTTAGCTGCTTCTTGCACACCCCTTACTGGGGATCGAGCCTACAACCCGGGCATGTACACTGACCAGGAATAGAACCATGACCTCCTAGTTCATGGACAACACTCAACCACTGAGCAATACCGGTCGGGCAGTCATCACTTTTTTGGGCAATCTTGTCCAATACGTTTAACTTGAATCTAACCAAATCTTTTGACCCACCTTCCAGTTTACAGGTTGTTAAATTACCATGACTATATATTATGGGTGATTCTGATACTGTTATAATGAACAAGTTATTTCTAACAGAAAAGGGCCCTGGTCAGTGTTTCTCAGTGGATAGAGTGTCACTAAAGGTTAGAGTGAACCTAAAGGGTTGTGTTTCAATTCTAGTCAAGGGCACATACTTGGGTTGCAGGTTCTCTGCCCTTGTTGGGGCGCGTGCAGGAGGCAACCAATTGATGTGGCTCTTTCACATCAGTGTTTCTCTCTCTCCTCTCTCCCCCTTCCCCTTCCCTTCCTCTCTCTCTAAAGTCAATGGAAAAAATATCCTCCAATGAGGATTAACAACAACAAAATAACAAGAAAAGAACTAAGGGAAAGTCAGATATTATAGACATGTCATTTGGGCAGGTTTGCCAGGAAGCTACAACTTTACACTCCCTAGGGATCCAACCCAAGGGAGATAGATACGTGCCCAGTCAAGGTGGGGGTGACATGGGGAAGGTGCTTACTGTCAGACACACTTGAGAACAAAGGTCATTGTCCAGAATAGGCTTGGCCACTACAAGGGTGTGAAATTTGGGATATTTAATCCCCTGAACAAAGGAGTTCACTCTCTTGTGCTTTTACTGCTCTTGGGACGTGTGTGACTCTGGGTTTGTGGGGCTCCCCTTGTGTTTGCCCGCATGGCACATGGCCATGTGGACCCCACACAAAATGGACTAATGGACTGCAACTAGCCTGATACTGAACTGGACCAGGCTCCAACATGGAAAGGAAACACTGAACACTGGTTTTGTTTCTGGCTCTACTGAAACCCCAGCTACACTTCTTCTATGACTGGACTAAGAAATGGGACTTTGGAAACCCAGTTCCACGCAAATAAAAATCACTCATTCTCTCATGTGAGTCTCAGAAAATTCTTTTTCTTAAGATATTGTAAGGACTGTACCCCCAGCACCCATTGGGAAAAAGACCCTCCACTTCATCAGATAACAATTCTATAGGCTGGCCTTGTCTCTTCATAAAGTGAATGCTATGAAATAAAAAAAAAGATAGGAGAAATGAGACTAAAAACGCATGACTAATAAATACAATATGTGAATGTTGATTGCATCCCGAATTAAAAAAGAAACTATGAAAGATAGTTTGGAAAACTGCAAACATTTGTATATTAATTAGATATTTGGAAATTATTAATAATTTTTTAGATGGAATTGTAGTTCCAATGGTTTGTGGCAGTGAAAAAAGAAACCTCTGTGTAAAAAGAACTTTTAAATTCAGGTTAGCAAGTAACAAAATTTATATAATTCTAATGTATAAAGAAATTATTTTTTATTCAAAAGAGAAATACAGCATTTCATATTATTTTATTTAATTAGTTATTTCTTTATTAAGTATATTTTATTGATTTTTTACAGAGAGGAAGGGTGAGGGATAGAGAGTTAAAAACATCAATGAGAGAGAAACATTGATCAACTACCTCCTGCACACCACGCACTGGGAATGTGCCCACAACCAAGGTACATGCCGTTGACCGGAATCAAACCCAGGACCCGTCAGTCCACAGGCTGACGCTCTATCCACTGAGCCAAACAGGTTAGGGCTTCATACTATTATTTATTTATTTGCTTTTTATTTTAGAAAGAGAGAGGATTGGGGAAAGAGAGAAAGAAGGAGAAAGAAACATGGATTTGTTGTTCCATTTACTTATGCATTCATTGGTTGCTTCTTGTATGTGCCGTGACCAGGGATTGAACCCACAGTCTTGATGTATTGGGACATTTCTCTAACCAACTGAGCTACCTGGCTGAGGCTTAACATTTCATACTATTTTTTTAAAGAATCTTTGTCTTCCCTTATCTAACATCTAGTGCCTCAAGAACTGTTTCTATGTATTTTGTCTGGTTTGTCAGATTGATTCAGGAAGGAAGTTAAATAAAGTCTATTGTCTGGTCAGTGTGGCTCAGTGGTTGAGCTTTGATCTATGAACCAGGTTGTCAGAGTTTGATTCCAGGTCAGGGCACATACCAGAGTTTGACTTGATCCCAATGGGGGGCGTGCAGGAGGCAGCCAGTCAATGATTCTCTCTCATCATTGATGTTTCTATCTCTCCCTCTCCTCTCTGAAATCAACCTATCATTTTGGGTGTTGAAGCTACAGTGTTCTTCTACAGCCACATGGTGGCAATGTTGTAGAGGTGAACAAAATTTGTGGCTACTTAAGTTCCTGTTCTTTGTAGTTCAAATATTTTGTTTTGTAACCCTTGCCATCATTCTTTTTTAATAGTGTTTCTGTAAATGATGACTTGTAAATTCTCATGGAGTTACTGATAAATAGCCTGTATGCTGAAAGGATTCTAGGAGCTAACCTCAAAGGATGTGGGCTCCAGCCTGCAGGCATTTTGGCTCTAGGAGATTTGCTAAACCTTCCAGGAAAAAACAGATTATGAGGAAAAACAGACCATCACGTGAGCAGCTTTGAGATGGTTATCAGAGCAGGCTGTGCTGACTCCAAGGTAGCACCTTTAATGAGAGCCCACAAGCCCTTCAGGTTTCCTTCCTTCTGCCTTCCCCTCCCCTGGTCCTAAAAGCCCTGTGTGTACTGAGATGTTAAGATGGTCTTTGTGGTGAGAGTCCCCCATCTTCTCAAGCTTCCAGGTCCTGAAGTAAGCTGGTTTCCTTCCATCAGATCCTATTTCTTTCAAGAGGCAGGCAGCGAACCTGGGTTCAGTATTAGTTTCTAATTGTACCTTCCGTCCTCCTTTAGGTAATCTCTGGCCTCCACCACCCTCTCTGTGATGCAGTGCTGACTGCATCCTAAGGGGAAGGCACTACACTGGTCTGAGGCAAATGGTGGCTTGGCTCATATGTCCTTAAGGCTTCTAGTCCTTCTCCCGCCCTTCCAGTCATTTCCGTTACTTACTCCTTTCTGTGTTCTACTCCTGCTCCACCCCTTCCCCACTTCTTTGGCACCTGGTGCTATTAGGCTGTCAAATTCAACTACCTGAGCCTAGTCTTCCATTATTGCAGTGGTTCTCATCCTACCTAATGCCATGACCCTTTAATACAGTTCCTCATGTTGTGGTGACCCCCAACCATAAAATATTTTCATTGCTACTTCATAACTGTAATTTTGCTACTGTTATGAATCATAATGTAAATATCTGATATGCAGGATGTATTTTCATTGTTCCAAATTGAACATAATTAAGGCATAGTGATTAATCACAAAAACAATATGTAATTACATATGTGTTTTCCGATGGTCTTAGGCGACCCCTGTGAAAGGGTCGTTCGACCCCCAAAGGGGTCGCGACTCACAGGTTGAGAACCGCTGCATTATTGGGAGAAGGTCACCTGCAGGAAAGTTTCGAAAGAAAAGCACATTTTCCCATGACATATAATTGATATTTCTAGAAATAAATTCTGGAAACAGAGTAAATGTTTATCACTTGGGTAATAAAAAGTGCTTCATCCTGTTAAATGCGAGACAATAGGTCCTAAGTGGAGCCAATGATACTGTTAGGGGCAGAAATAGAATATTGGGGACGAGCTATTATAAGAAATATTAACCATTCTCTGTTAACTGTGATTGTTTTGTTCTAATTAAAGAGAGCACATTCTAACCTGGCTGAAAGTTGCACGTGGGACCTGGGAGCTCACCTGGAAATGCAGCCCATCCTCTCTATCCAGGAGCTGCCTATTATGGAAAGATTAACAACCTTGTTGCAGAAACCACAGGCCCTTTGCATACCTGCAGGCCTTTGTAAACCCCCAGCCTACATTACCTATAAACTGTCCATTTTGCATCCCATTCTTATCCCTTTTGCCTACTTCCCCTTGTTATCTTTGTCCTTCCACTGAATATAAGCAGTTGACTTACAGTGGTGGGGGAGGGGGAGGTAGAGCAATTTTTGTGGATGACCTGCTGCTCTCCCTTATTGCTGGCAGTATTGGAATAAACGCTCATATATGATTCAACCCTGTCTCTGCTAAATTGGCTCAACTAGTGACAAGCAGCCTGGACCCATTGATTGTTTCGTACTATACTCAGCCCCAAATCACCAAGCTGAGACATAATTACAGTTTCTGCACTCCCAGAAACAGAATCTTCAAACAGTCAACCAGGAATCTCAAATCAGCACTACTTAGGTAACCTGGCTACTAGACACCTGCCAGCCCCCCAAAGAAAGTAATCTTGCACATCCAGTCCCCTTTTTGTGTGTAATAAAACTTCCATGTCCCTGCTCCCTTCTGCCTTAGAAAATCTTTCATTTTCTACAGCTCCTCTTTTCTATCTGCCAGATTGGATGCTGCCAGACGTGAAACGATTTTTGCTCAGATAAACTGTTAACATTTTTATATGCCTCAGTTTATGTTTTTAACAATCCTTTTTCAGTCCGTCATTAACAAGAATGCACTAGCTTTATATTGTGAAGGTGTTATCAGTGGAAGTGGGATGCTTGGGGTATGGCTGGAATAAGAATTTCTGGAGGTCCCCATGGGAGGATGAGATACTGTAGGAAGCGATATTTCTGTGGAATTACACCCCTGAGTTTCCAAGGTCCCAAACCCCCCTTGTCCCACAAAGGAAGAAGCGTAGCTTCAGCTTCAAGCAGGGCTAGAATCAGAGCCAGTGTCCAGAGTTCCCTTTCCATGTCTGCACCCTCTATTACAGCATCAGGCTAGCTTAGCTTGTGTTCCCCGCTGCAGTCCATAGTCCATGTGGGGTCCTCATGGCCATGGGCCGTGCAGCAATGGAGGGAACATGGGCAGGAGCAACGCCAAAGGAACCAGAGAGCCAAGAGTGAGCCAAGAGCATAGAGCCAAGAGAGGGAACCTCTTTGTTTGGGAGATTACGTATCCCCAGATTTTCACGGGTTTGCAATGGCCCTGCCCCCTCCAGCCAACTATCTCTGCTCCCAGATTTGACTGACAGACACCTTCCCTTTATTGCACATGCACCCCAACTTTATTGTACATGCACCCATCTTCTCTTTGTTGGACCCCTTCTCCCAGTGATGAGTGGGAAATGGGCCAGTGGTTCCCTGGGGAGTATAAAGTTACAGCTTCCTGGTGAAACTGCCCAAATGACATGCCTATAATGTCTCATCTCTCTTTTGCCCCTTTCCTATTATTAATAACTAACTAATTACAAAGTACTAAAGGGACCAAAATTCTACCACCCTGAAACTGCTGTTTTGGGATATTGATTTTGGGCTGTTTATTAGACTCAACGCACTTCCCATTAAAATACCAACGGCATATTTCACAGACCTAGAATGAACTCTCCAAAAATTCATCTGGAATAAAAAAAAGACCCCGAATAGCTGCAGCGATCCTGAGAAAGAACAAAGTAGGTGGGATCTCAATACCAGATATCAAGCTGTATTACAAAGCCACTGTTCTCAAAACTGCCTGGTAATGGCACAAGAACAGACATATAGGTCAATGGAATAGAATAGAGAGCCCAGAAATCGACCCGAACCAATATGCTCAATTAATATTTGACAAAGGAGGCAAGAACATACAATGGAGTCAAGATAGTCTCTTTAATAAATGGTGTTGGGACAATTGGACAGATACATGCAAGAAAATGAAACTAGACCACCAACTTACACCATACACAAAAATAAACTCAAAATGGATAAAGGACTTAAATGTACGATGGGAAACCATAAAAATACTAGAAGAATCCAAAGGCAACAAAATCTCAGACATATGCCGAAGCAACTTCTTCACCGATACAGCTCCTAGGGCATTGGAAACTAAAGAGAAAATAAACAAATGGGACTACATCAAAATAAAAGGCTTCTGCACAGCAAAAGAAACCATCAACAAAACAACAAGAAAGCCCACCACATGGGAGAACATATTTGCCAATGTTATCACTGATAAGGGCTTAATCTCCAACATTTATAGGGAACTCATACAACTTAACAAAAGGAAGATAAACAATCTAATCAAAAAATAGGCAAAGGACCTAAATAGACACTTTTCAAAAGAGGACATTCAGAAAGCCAAGAGACACATGAAAAAATGCTCAAAGTCACTAATCATCCGAGAAATGCAAATCAAAACAACAATGAGGTACCATCTCACACCTGTCAGAATGGCTATCATCAACAAATCAACAAATGACAAGTGCTGGAGAGGATGTGGAGAAAAAGGAACACTCGTGCACTGCTGGTGGGAATGTAGACTGGTGCAGCCACTGTGGAAGACAGTATGGCGTTTCCTCAAAAAACTAAAAATGGAACTCCTATTTGACCCCATGATCCCACTTCTAGGAATATATCCCAAGAAACCAGAAACACCAATCAGAAAGGATATATGCACCCCTATGTTCATAGCAGCGCAATTCACCATAGCTAAGATCTGGAAACAGCCTAAGTGCCCATCAGTAGATGAATGGATTAGAAAACAGTGGTACATTTACACAATGGAATACTATGCTGCTGTAAAAAAGAAGGAATTCTTACCATTTGCAACAGCTTGCATGGAACTGGAGAGCATTATGCTAAGTGAAATAAGCCAGTCAATGAAGGAAAAATACCACGTGATCTCACTCATTTCTGGATAATAAAGACCATTATAAATTTATGAACAAAAATAGATACAGAGGCAGAGCAGCCTCAAACAGACTGTCAAACTGCAGTGGGAAGGCTGGGGAGGGTTGGGGGGCAGGAAGCGGTGGGGTAAGAGACCAACCAAAGGACTTGTATGCACGCATATAAGCATAACCAATGGACATAAGACACTGGGGGTTAGCGGAGGCCAGGGGATTGTCAAGGGCGGGGAAAAAATATGGTTAAGATTTCTCCCTGGCTGGTTGGACAGTTGGTTGGAGTGTTGTCCCATACATGAAAAAGTTGTGGGTTTGATTCCTGGTAAGAGCACATATCTAGATTGAAGGCTCAGTCCCTAGTCAGGGAGTATATAAGAAGCAACTGATCAATGTTTTCTCTCTCTCCAATCAATAAACATATCCTTGGGTGATAATTAAATATATATCTCCATAATAATAAAAGGGTAATATGTTTATTAGACTGGATGTCTTCTGGACATCCTTCCTGACAAAGTTGGGGCTGGAGCAAAGCAGCCTGGGTCCCAGGTGCCAGAGGGAAGCCAGTGCTGGTAGCGGGGGAAAGAAGGCCTACCCTTGCACAAATTTTCATGCCTCAGGCCTCAAATACATATATATATATATGTATATATGTAATATATAATATATGTAATATGTATATATATGTATATATGTAATACATATATATATGTATTAGAGGCCTGTTGCACGAAGAGATTCATGCAATAGGCCTTTCCTTCTCCTGGCTGCCGGCACAGGTTTTCCTCCGGCACCTGGGACCCAGACCTTCGCTCTGGCTGGAGCCGCCTTCAGTCTTCTGTCTTCGCTGCTCTGGCTTGCCTTTAGTCTTCCCTCCACCGCTTGGAGCCTACATAGGCAAATTCACCGCCATCTTTGTTGGGTTAATTTGCATATCACGCTGATTAGCCAATGGGAGGCTTATCGAAGGTACGGTCATATATAGTTAAGATTTTATTTATCTCCACTATTGTCTTACTAACTCAATTTAAAAAAATGGTTTCTCTAGCTAGAGTTTCCCTGATGCATGTTTAACTTAAAATATGCTATTGTCAAATAACTTCATATGCACTATAAAAACATTATCACAATGTACTTTGATTTCCCACTTGATAGTTATGTAATTATTTGAGGCCTGTTGCACAAAGAGATTAGTGCAATAGGCCTTCCCTTCTCTTGGCTGCCGGCACAGGTTTTCCTCTGGCACCCAGGACCCAGGCCTTTGCTCCGGCTGGAGCCGCCTTCAGTCTTCCGTGCCAGAGCCGCCTTCAGTCTTCCATCTTTGCTGCTCCATCTGGAGCCGCCTTCAGTCTTCCATCTTCGCTGCTCCAGCTCGCTTTCAGTCTTCCCTCCGGCGCTTGGATCCTACGTATGTAAATTAGCTGCCATCTTTGTTGGCAGTTACTTTGCATATCGTGCTGATTAGCCAATGGGAGGCATAGTGAAGATACGGTCAATTACCATGTTTGTCTATTATTAGATAGGATGTGTACATAGTTTGTTATGTAAATTCCCCTTTTGCACCTCCCACCTGATAAGCATCTAAAGTTATCTCCAGTGATTAACTTTTGCCTTTCCAAGAAGAGAGGGGATGATGACCACTTCAAATTTATGTCCTCCCTTTAGGCAAATAGAGCTTTTCTTGTAATTGTTTCTTCTCAATTGCCTTCAGCTCAAAATAAGCTTATGCCAAAGTGGCATATTTTGAGGTGGCAAATTCTGTCTCTTTCAGTCATAATGCACTAGTCCTTATGTAGCCAAGGGTCTCCTTTAATACTATGTCCTCCTGTTTGCTCCTTCAATTGTCACTTCTTCTACCTTCCCCCACTCCATAGGTTTATCCCAGAAGTGAGGGCCAGAATTGCTTTGTGATTTTCTTTTTTTAACCTTATATTTTGTGTGGTTCTTTGAAATTACTCGAGGCTGTGATTGGTTTCTCAATCCAGTTTCAGTATTGTATTACCTGCCCTCTACCAGAATAATATTCACTTTGATTAGAAAGAAGTGGTTTCTTGAATTGGTAGTACAAAATAGTCACAGGGATGTAAAATATAGCACAGGACTATAGACCACAATATTGCAATAACTATATATGGTGCCAGGTGGGTACTAGACTTAATGGAGAAATTACTTTGTAAATTATATGTGTCTAACCACTATGTCTATATGAAACCAATACAAAATAATACTGAATGTCAACTGTAATTGAAAAATTTCTGAAAGAAATTTAAAAGAAAAGAAAGAAGTGGTTTCAGCCAAAAGAATAAACATGGTTCTTGGCAGCCTCTCAGGACTGTGTATGTGTAGGAGGGAATAGCCCTGGTGGAATGTGAGGTCATTAAAATGTCTACTTGCTTTTCTTCAATTTTTTGAACTAAGGTTTGAAGCATGTGTAAAGTAGCAATTGTGTTTGCAGCAGTTAGGGGTGAAATAGGCAAGTTTAGGGAATTTTTGAAATTAAGGGGTCATGGAAAAAGCACAGGACTACAGAGTTGCAAAAGGGTACATTTCCATAAGACAAGGATATTGGGAGAGGCAGCAGTAAAATTTCCATAAGACAGGGAAGTTGGGAGAGGCAGTGGATACATTTCCATAAGATAAGGGAACTGGCAGTAGCAAAAGGTCTATATTTACAAAATAAAAAAGGAGGAAGAAAGCCCAGAGGGAATAGGAGAACAATGAGGGAGGAGGGCCTCACATGTCTCATGTGAGGTTTGATCTTTGAGCTAGGAGTTACTATGGTGGCCAAATCAAAGGGGAATAGGGATCAATCAGAGGGGATATTGAGGCACAAAAGACTGCAGCCTTTATAAACCAAGGAAAAAGGAACTCGGTGGGACTCTTTCCCCCTCCCCACGTGGGAGTCTGTGCTGTGGGACTTTCCCTCTCCCCATGTGGGTGTGTGTGCTTGTTCTTCAATACATTTCCACCTTTGCTATACCATCTTCCATATGTGGTTTCATTCTTCAACTCCGACTGACAAAGAGCCTGGGGAAGCCATCCTACCCAGGGGAACACCGCATGTTCCAGTCCAAAAATCCCGTATCAGTACTATGGGCTACAGTTTTCTATTCTTATTCTTTGTCAATCCAATTACTTCTGCTTTCTCTCCTTAGGGATTTTTGGTTCACTGATGTACCTTTTTTTTTTTTTTATTCTAGAGCTGCTATGTGTTTTGATCTAATTAAATGGCTCTCTGCTTAGTTATTTCAATAAATTTAGGATGGGAAGAAAAGTAGATTACACCTTAATCTAACCTCTCAGATTATTTCTATCTTTCAATAGCAGTCAGTTATTATCAGAGCAATTTTCTCTTCAGTCATACTGAAGAAATAATTTATCATTTCTGTTGCCTGCATTAACTCATTTTCATAGGGACTCATTTGCCCATATGCTTTAAACTGAAATACTGACAGCATGAAACCTGGTATTAGTTTAATGATCTGAGAAAATACAAACTGCATCAGAAAAAAACGTAGGTAAATTGTAAAGAATGGGTGGTTTACTATATATATTGATCTCAGAGATGAATGAAGAGAGAGAACGAGATAGAAACATCAGTGATGAGGAAGTCATTGATCTGCTGCCTCTTGCACCTCCGCACTGGGGTTCGAGCCTGCAACCCTATGTCTACCAGGAATGGAGCCATAACATCCTGGTTCATAGGTTGACACTCAATCACTGAGCCACATCAGCTGGACAATTTAAATGGGTTAGTTTTAGCTAAGATTATGGCATTAGGACTAAGCACATTTTAACTTTTTCAAGAAAAACTCTTGCCCTGGCTGGTGTGGCTCTATTGGAGCATCATTCCCTGCACTGAAGGGTCTTGGTTCTACTCCCAGCCAGGGCACATATCCAGATTGCAGATTCCATCTCTGGTCAGGGTGCATGTACGAGGCAACTGATAGATGTTTCTTTTGTTGCAGAAGACCAAAGAAAAACCATGCTACACTTTAAAGAAAAGGATGGACACTGTTTAATACGCCAGCGGACTCAGGGAATAACTTTCCAAATCTGAGTACCGAAACATGCAGGGGGCTTCTTTTTATATCTCCCTGTGGTCTTTGTCCCACAAATATGGATTATGCTTCTGGTTCTTTTCGTGGGCCTTTCAAGAAGGCCCCCAGGTGTTGTGGGTCTCCAGGCCATATCTCATGGTTTGGCCTGGCGCCAGCATTAATAACCCTCCCTCTGGGGCAGTGCACTGTTCATACTTTTATGGCCTCTGTAACAGGTTCTGCAAGACCAGTTTCTGGGAAGGAGGTAATGACTTAATTACAGGTTATCAAGAATGTACACTGAGCTTGCTGGCATGGATTCCAATTGCTAGCCCCCAAAATATCAGGGTTACATTGGAATTATCCCTTTTTAGCCTTCTCGCTTCCTCACATTGATGTCTCTCTCTCTCTCCCTCTCCCTTCCTCAAGACATCCAGATTGAGTTGAGGAGGAAAAAAACAGTCCCCTTCTGTTCTCTCTCTCTTGCTTAACCCCATAGCCGCAGATTTGCTTGTGTAATCTTTCTTGCTACACCTGGCAATGGCAGCTTAGTGGAAATTCCCCAGCAAAACCCAGAAGCCCTGAAAATGTATAAAAGGAAAGTAAGAACCTAAGCTGGGGCTTAGCTTTGGGAACTGATTCCCCTGAACCAGAGTGCTGAGAGTAGAAATAAAGTGCCTTTTCTTAATCTTCCAAGTGCCTGGTTGTCTGTCCTCCCGCTGCCTGGTAATTCTGCCATAACATAGTTACTAGTCTACAACTATCAGAAAATGAAGCCCCAGCAGAAGCCTGAAATTGTTAGGGACTTCCAGAGAAATACCAAGCCTGAGAAATATGATTTTGCTCATCTTTCATTCATTCCCAGAAGTGTGGTCATGAAGTGTGCACATCTCAAAGTGTTGAAAGCTTCAGGCATGGGATCATTGTCTATGTCCCTCTCATGGCCTCTTCCACTGCCCTCAGTGTCATTGCCTATGGAAGATAGTGCCCAAGGGCAGTCCCTTGGAGAATAGTCAGGATTAGGTCAGTCAAGAAATATTCTGTGGGCTTGAGCAGAAATCCTTTGCTGCTCATGTCCCTGTGTTTTTCTGGATCAATCAGCACCATATGCTTTTGGCCTCTTCTCCTTTTCCAGGCAGCTAATGTCACTATTGACAGACCTTACTCCACAGCATGTCAGAGGCCTCTTATTAGACTGGAGTTTGCTTTGGGTTAATAAACATCTCTGGGATTACAAAAGTCCCCAGGAGGGTCAAAAGTATTGGTTAGCAATGCCTGAGCTCAGCGAAGCTTTGAGTAAATCAGGTGATTTTTATCGTTGACATCAGTTGGAGATGCTAGAAATCGTGACAGAGGGATGGTGTATTAGTTTGCTAGGGCTGCTGTAATAAAGTGCCACAAACTGGGAGACATACACAACAAAAATTTCTTTATTTTAAAATATATTTTTATTGTTTTTGGGTTGTTGTTTTTTAAGAGAGAGAGAAAGGAAGAGGGGGAGAGAGAGAAACATCAATGTGAGAGAGAACATTGACTGGCTTCCTCCCACACGCACCATGACCGGGGATTGAGCCCGCAACCTGGGCATGTACCCTGACCAGGAATCAAACCAGCAACCGTTTGGTGCACAGGATGATGCTTAACTGAGTCACACAACAAAAATGTATTATCTCACTGTTCTGGAGTCCAAAAGTCCAAGATGAAGGTGTCAGCAGAGTTCGTCTTTTCTGAGGGCTCTGAGGGGGAATCTGGCCCATGACTCTTCCTGAGCTTCTAGTACAGTGATGGTGAACATTTTGAGCTTGGCATGTCAGCATTTTGAAAAACCCTAATGCCGGAAGCCGGTCCATCCTTGTTGCTTGACTCAGTCGCTGCAGGGAAGAAACATCGGCACAGCATATGTTTCAAGGGACCTGGCGTATATGGCATACCGTTCTTAATATATTTGTTCCCCTTCTTAGCACTATGTGTTTTAACCAAGGTCACCTCTCCGAGAAAGGTTGTTTCCCCAGGTGGGGATTTTTTCCTTGAGTTAAGGATTAACAGGACTAAGGAAGGGAACAGAACCCCTTAACTAAGTGCCAGGTGGGTAATTAATCACTTTAACTATGAACAATCAAACTTAAGCTACATAATCTTTACTTAGGATTATATCCTTCAGTTACTTCCTTGTAGCTTCACAGAACAATAGAGTATTGACCTTGGAATGGAGATAACAAATGCCCTAACCTTTGGAATACAATGGATAGGATTAAAATCAACTGGTATAAATACAGATGTAAAGGAGAATAAAGACAGAACCTGGCTGGAGAACCTGGCTAGAACCTGGCTAGAGAACCTGGCTAGGCTGCTGATCAACTGAGCGCTGTCTCCATGTCATTCCTTTTTTGCAAACTCTGTCCACACTTTTCGGAACCCCTTGACCTGCTGGGGTTGTACCCCAATAATTGGCGCCCGAACAGGGACTCCCCTAGTTAAGCCCCCCCCCACCCCCGCACTCAGGATGGATAGGTGCTGCAGACCCCCCTATAGAGGATAAGTAGGGTAATAGGGTAGATAGTACAGAACCTAGATTGAGAAGATGAGCCATACTGACTCTAAAGAAAGAAGTCTCTATATTGATCTTTTAACACATATGTTTGGTACTAGAGGAGTTAAGGTTACTCCCAGTCCGACAGAACATTTTATTTATTATTACTATTTTTTTAAATTTAATTTCGTTTTATTTCTTAAAGTATTACAAAGAGTATTACACATGTCTCCTTTTTCCCCCCCCTTGACATTTCTCCGGCCTCCCCTACCCCGCAGTGTCTTGTGTCCATTGGGTATTCTTATATGCATGCATACAAGTCCTTCTGTTGATCTCTTACCCCCCGCAACCATCTCTAGGCTTCCCACTGTTGTTTGACAGTCTGTTCAATGCTGCTCTGCCTTTGTATCTATTTTTGTTCATCAGTTTATAATGGTCTCTGTTTTCTATAAATGAGTGAAATCATGTGGTATTTTTCTCGGGTTCCCAGGGGCCGTCTCAGCATCACAGGGCCTGTCTCAGCATTGCAGGGGCGGTCCCAGCCTCACGGGGGCCGTCCCAGCCTCACAGGGGCCATATCAACCTCACCAGGGCCGTCTCAGCCTCACCGGGGCCGTTTCAACCTCACAGGGGCCGTTTCAACCTCACCGGGGCCATCGCAGCCTCACGGGGGAGGTCCCAGCCTCACGGGGGTCGTCCCAGCCTCACAGGGGCCATATCAATCTCACCGGGGCCGTCTCAGCCTCACCTGGGCCATTTCAGCCTCACCGGGGCCGTTTCAACCTCACAGGGGCCATTTCAACCTCACCGGGGCCATCGCAGCCTCACCAGGGCCGTCCCTAACTCACCGGGGCCGTCTTGGCCTCAGGGGGGCCGGCTCGGCCTCACAGGGGCTGTCTCAGCAACACGAAGTTTGGCTTTCTGTCTTTTGTTGGGCAGCTCCTGGCTGGACAAAATCTCCAGGCGTTCTTGCTGGCTGAATTTCTGGTATGCTTGCTTGTATTTTGTTTTCTACTAAATGCACAGACTGCTTGTCTGCCATCTCCCGGCGTCCCATATGAGACTGGTTCTGGTGGACTTGTTTATGTGTTTGCTGGTACAGCAGTTCCATGTTGCCGGGCCAGCCGGGTCCGGTTCCGGCTTCCTCCAAACCTGATTCTGCTCCTTGAGTGTGTCCCTTATGGGTGCGAGGAGTTGAAATCTGCAGTTTGTTGGGTTATGTTGTAAAAGCACCGGTGGTTCCTTTTGTGCCTCTGGCACAGCTTGGGCGGGGATGTAAATTGAGTAGGGCGGGATCTCAGGGAGTCACCAGGGCGGAGCAAACAGCAATGGCGTCTCCGCGTCTCCATGTCCCCGAGTGCCGGCGAGCAGCTCCGTGAGAAAGCCACTCTTGCTTTCCGACCCACTGCAAGGCCATCCCGCCTCTCCCCGTAGGGGTCTGGGACCTCAGAATCCCGCCCCAAACAAGCTCATTGGATTCAAGAGTTTATAACCCCTTTCAATTGAAAAAAAACCTCGCATCCAGTTGCAGCCCGCCTGGCGCATGACTCCGTACCTCTGTTCTTGGTGGCTCTGCATATCCTACTCAGTCTCAATGCTCTTCTTTCTTTCCTTCCAGTTGTAGAACTTCCACTGGCCAGCTTTCCCATGTTTCTGAATGATAGCTGTTTTGTCTTGTAGTGGGTATTTTCAATGTTGTTGTGGGAGGCAGCATGCACAGGTCTGTACCTTACACCGCCATCTTGGTTCTCCAGACAGAACATTTTATACAAGAAGTCAGTTCATGGTTTCCTGAGGAAGGAACTGTTAATTTAGAAACTTGGACTGAAGTAGGAGAGCAATGAAAGACTTATTACAGATTCCATAGATCTGAGAATGTCCCGGCAGATACCCTTTCCCTCTGGAATTTAATTTGTGACACCTTGGCACCAGAGGCAGAAACGGTTGAACTTTCTCAAACTTTAAATAGTCCCTCGGCTCCACCTAGAGAGGACACATCATTATTGTCTCTAGTTCAATCTAAGAGCAATTTAGCTATGCCTACTGATCAGAAGGAGAATAAATATCATAAACATGACCCTTGGTCCTTTCCAGTCAGTAGAGAGGAGAAAAGCCCTCCCATTCAAAACAGGCTCCCTAAATTAGAAAGGAAGCCTAAACCAGGTCCTCCAGCTCCTATGAGCTCCATGTCTAAGTTTCAAAGGGCGATAAGAGAAGCTGAAGCTAGTGGAGATCTTGAATTCTCACTCTGCTTCTCAGTCGTGTATGAGAGTGAGTAGGACGAAAACCCCACCTGGGAGCCTATACCTTACAAAATACTTAAAGAATTAAAATTGGCCTGCTCTGAATATAGACCTCTAGCTCCTTACACACAAGCCTTGGTAGAAGCCCTAGCCAGTAAATGGATGACTCCTTATGATTGGTCACAGGTTTGTAAAGCCTGTCTCTCAGGAGGCGATTACTTATTATGGAAAACTGAATATGATGATCTTGCTAAGAGAGCTGTAGCCACTAGCAAAAATTCCAGAGGAGGAATAACCCTAGACATGATATTAGGAGAAGGTGATTTTATCACGGTTCAGGAGCAAATGTATATACCCAAAGAGGCACTTATTAAAGTAACCAGTTGTGCAGTAAATGCCTGGAAATCCCTACCTTGTACAGTAGGAAAAACAAACATCCTTACAGAGGTTAAACAGAAGGTTGAGGAACCGTATCAGGATTTCCTTTCTCGCCTCATACAGGCAGTCAAGAGAGTAATCACTAATGAAGAGGCAGCCGATATCCTAATCAAGCAACTGGCTTTTGAAAACGATAATAATACCCGTCAGGCTTTATTAAGGCCAATTCGCAGAATGGGAACTATAAATGATTTTATAAAACAGTGTGCTGATGTAAGTCCAGCATTTATACAGGGTGTAGCTATAGCTGCAAGGGGAGATATACTCTCAAGGGGGAGACATACCCTCAAAATGTACAGGGCATAGGACAAGCCAGCAATAATACAGGTACTAAAAGAAATATGAACTGCTACTCTTGTGGCTTACCTGGGCACTTTAGCAGAGAATGCCCAAATAAAAATAATAATACTCAGGCCAGATGGCAAGCTCCTCAACAGCCTGGAAATACAGCAGGGAATAATATTAATCCTCCAAAATCTGTTTGTCCCCGATGTCAGAAAGGATTCCATTGGGCAAAGGAATGTAGATCAAAATACCATAAAAATGGTTGGCCTTTAAATTCTACAAACCGCTCCCAAGGAGGTTCTGTCCCATCACCTCAATTGGGAAACTTGAGAGGGAGCCAGCCCCAGGCCCCTGCAATAATAGGGGCATCAACCCTCAACCCCTCTGCAAATTTCAATCAGTCAGTGACCTCTTCAGGGCAACCCCAGGCAGTGCAGGATGGACCTCCATTCAATCACCCACACAATACTAACCCCAGAGTCGCCAGTAGCAGCCATTCCTACAGGTGTGTCCGGGCCACTGCCTGAGGGAACTGTAGGTTTAATATTAGCACGGAGCTCCACCTCTTTACAGGGGATCTTAGTCATCCCAGGAGTTGTTGATGCAGACTACACAGGAGAAATACAGATTTTACTTTCCCCACCCACCACAACTATACATATTCAGCTCAACCAGAGAATTGCCCAATTACTCCTGTTACCAATACATAAAATAGGGACAGCTGTTACCCAGGAAGCCAGAGGGGCCAGAGGCATTGGATCTAGGGATGCACCATTTTGGATACAAGAAATCCATCCTGCTAGACCTACAAAAATTTTACAAATTCAGGGAAAACCAATTGAAGGTCTGTTGGATGCAGAAGCAGATGTTTCCTGCATAGCAGGGAAGGATTGGCCCTCTTCATGGCCCACGAACACCACCTCCACTTCCCTAGTAGGGTTAGGCAAGGCATCTACTGTAAAAAAGAGTTCTCAGATTTTAACTTGGGCTGATGAAGATCAACATTCAGGAACATTCTGTCCCTATGTAATTACAACTATCCCCTTTACATTATGGGGAAGAGATATCTTGTCTCAAATGGGAATTCTGTTATATAGCCCCAGTGATAGAGTAACATCACAGATGCTGCACATGGGATTTAACCCTGAAAAGGGAGTAGGAAAAGAAAGTACTACCTCACACTCCTCGATAGGATTTATAATTGGGGACATTGCCATTAGGACTGCTGATCCCATAGTCTGGAAATCATCACAACCAGTATGGGTTGAGCAATGGCCCTTAACATCTGAGAAAATATCAGCAGCCCGACAATTAATTGATCAGCAATTAACAGAGGGACATATAGAGCCATCAAATAGTCCCTGGAACACACCCATATTTGTAATAAGAAAGAAATCAGGCAAGTGGAGACTTTTGCAAGATCTTAGAGCCATAAATGCCACCATGGAAGATATGGGCTCCTTACAACCTGGATTGCCCTCCCCTGTGGCAATTCCACGGGAGTATTGTGTTGTTGTTATTGACTTACAGGATTGTTTTTTCAGTATACCTCTTTACCTGGCTGATTGTCAAAGATTTGCATTCAGCATACCATCAGAAAACTTTAAACAGCCTTATCAGAGTATCAATGGAAGGTTCTCCCACAAGGGATGAAAAATAGTCCTACATTATGTCAAAAGTTTGTATATTAGGCATTGCAAGTTATTAGAAAGAAATTTTCAGATCTATATCTTATTCATTATATGGATGATATTTTAATAGCTCATAAAGATCGGGTTACTTTACAGGAAATTCTTACTCAGACCGTCCTTCCTTTAGAAGAACATGGTCTAAAAATAGCCCCAGAAAAGATTCAGACTGAACCTTCTTTTTCCTACTTAGGCAGAATATTACATACCTCTACTATCACCCATCAGCCTTTACAATTAAGAAAAGATCATTTAAACACATTAAATGATTATCAGAAACTATTAGGTGATATCAACTGGGTCAGGTCATATCTAAAAATAACCACTCTTGACTTAAAACCTCTATTTGACATTTTAAAGGGAGATTCTAACCCTAAGTCTCCCCGACAATTAACTGTAGAAGGAGAAAAGGCTATAGCAAAAATAGAACAGGCCATCAATAAACAGCAACTACAGTATCTAGATTATTCCAAATCTTGGGCCTTAATTATTCTAGCCACTAAATATACTCCTACAGGATGCTTATGGCAGGAAGGACCATTACAATGGATACATTTACCTGTCACTCCTAGGAAGATTGTACCATCCTATCCCTCCCTAGTGGCCACTCTCATTATCAAAGGTAGACGACACAGTATTGAATTCTTTGAAAGAGAATAATACCTTATAAAAGAGATAATAATACTGAGATATTATTACTGAGATAATAATACCTTATAAGAGATATTATTACTGAGATAACACCTTAAAAAAGAGAACAATTAGACTCACTATTACCATTTGAAGAAGAGTGGCAAATAGCTATAGGTAACTTCCCAGGACAAATTTTACATCATTTGCCAAGATCACTTATATTGCAATTTCTCTCTCTACATCCGTTTATATTTCCTATTAAATGTTCAAAAGAGCCATTATCACCTCCTGCCTCCTTAGTATTCACAGATGGTTCCTCTAATGGTAGGGCAGTAACAATCATCGACTCAGTAACCCATGTTCAACAAACCCTAGAGACGTCAGCCCAGAGAACAGAGCTTTTGGCAGTCATTTATGCCTTTGAACAATTGCAACAGGTTCCCTTTAACTTGTACACTGACTCTCAATATATAGTTAAATTATTTCCTCATATTGAGACTGCCTCTCTCCCACAAGGAAGAACAGTCATTTTCTCTTTTTTTTTTTTTGTGTGTGTGTGTGTGTGTGTGTGTGGCTGTTTTCTTTCTGAGCTTTTTATTTCTTCTTTTTACACCAGGCCCTTTAGCATTTCTTGCATTGCTAGCTTGGTGGTGATAAATTCCCTTCGACTTTTTTTGTCTGTGAAGCTTCTTATTTCCCCTTCAAATTTGAATGATAGCCTTGCTGGATAGAGTATTCTTGGATTCAGTCCTTTGCTTTGCATCACTTTGTAAATTTCCGTCCATTCTTTTCTGGCCTGATGTGTTTCTGTTGAGAAATCATTTGATAATCTAATGGGAGATCCCTTGTATGTAACTTTCCGTCTCTCTCTTGCAGCCTGTAAGATTCTCTCTTTGTCCTGAACATTTGCCATGGTAATTATGATGTGTCTTGGTGTGGGTCTTTTCGGGTTCACCTTGTTTGGGACTCTCTGGGCTTGTGTGACTTTTTTCTTCCCCACCTCAGGGAAGTTTTCTGATATTATTTCTTCGAATAGGTTTTCTAATCCCTGTTCCTCTTTCTGTTGTTCTGGCACCCCTATTATTCCTCTGTTGTTTCACTTCATGTTTTCCCAAAGCTCCCTTAGGCTCTCCTCCTGTCTTTTAATTTTTTTCTCAAATTGCAGTACAGTTTGGGTGTGTTTTGCTTCCTTGTCTTCTAATTCACTAATTTGGTCCTCTGCTTCTCCTAGTCTACTGTTGATGCTTTCAATGGTGTTTTTTATTGCAGCTATATCGCTCTTCATTTCTTCTTGGGTCTTACATAAGTTATTGATTTTTTCATCTGTTTCTTCTTGCTTCTTGCATAAGTTGTTGACTTTTTCCTCCGTCCGGTGTATGCACTCTAGGACCCTTATTCTGAATTCTTTTTCTGTCATGTTGCATGCCTCTGTATCACTTAGCTGCTTTTCTGGCGAGTCCTCCTTTTCTTTCCTTTGGGGGTTTCTTTGCCTACCCATATTTGATCTCACTGACATATCTAGATGTTGAGTCGTTCAGCGGGCTGCACCCTGGGTAGCAGTGGGTCCTTGGGCTGTGGTTGCTGCTCGGACGGTTGCGGTAGCAGCTGCTTCTCAGTTGGCAGGAGCTCCTCTGGTGGGTGCTGTTCACAGCTGTGGTGGCTCTTCTGGCTGGTGGGGGGAGGCTTCACGCACAGCTGCTGTTCCTCAGACAGAGGGTGTGGTGATCAGGAGGCTACTGTTGCTTGGATCTGCTGCGTTGATTTAAAGGCACAAAATACAACACAACAAGGCACAACGTACCAGGCACTGAACACAAGTATACTCATGATATTAATAACCCCAAATAAAGGGGACCACCTGAATTAAGAGAATTAGGGGATAAGGAAGAAAGAAGAGAAGATAAAAGAGAGCAAAGAAAAGAAAAATAAGAAAAAAACAAACAAAAATGGAGTGCAAAAATGGAATTGGGATAAAAGAGGGGGGAAAAAAAGAAAAAAAAAGAGCGAAAAGAGAATGAAGTAGAAGAGGGGAAGAGACTATTGGTATGAGGAGCAAACTCCGATAGAACTGCCACTAATCCCAACAAATTCCAGCAACAGATCCCTGGAGATGAATGTAAACTACAAACCACCAATAATATCAAGAGGGGCAAGGGAAAACAGAAGCACAAAAATAACCGGGGGCGGGGGGGCGAGGGAAGGGAAAAGCCAGCAGAAAAAAAATAAAAAATAAATAAAAACAACCTCACAACCAGTCCTAAAAAAGAAAAAAACACAAAACAAAACAAACAAACAAATAAAAAAAATCCAATATATTCAACAATCAAGCAAACAGCAAGAAAACAATAGAAAGATAAGAGAAAAAAATGTTTGGATAGTGAAGAAGGATAAAGGATAGGTGTATAAGGATTTAGAGCAGTGGATTGGAAATAGGATATATAAGTAGGGTGGAATTAGACAGTGGGTAAAAAGACGGAATGGGAAAATCTAAAGCAGGAATAGGGTAAGAGAAACAGGACACCAAAAGGGGAAAAGTGAGGAAGAGGGTTTTAGCAAAGAGATGAAATTGAGCTAGGGAAAATTGATGCTAAAGGAACGATGAAAATAGAATGGAGAACACTAATCCCAAAAGAAAATAAAGAGAAAATAAAATGGCACTTTAAAAAATGGTAAAATGGTAGCAGTAATAATACTGGTTAAAAATAAAAATGTAGTAATTAAAAGGGTAAAATCAGGTGATGGAAAAAGAAGAAAAAAATTGGTTTCTTAGTAAAAAGGCGAATAAAGAAAAAATTTGCAGTAGTGATGGTCTTTCGGTTCTTCTACTCTTCAGCCTGGTTCGCCTTAGTCCTGCCAGGTATTCAGGAGAGTGTTGAATTTCCCTGAGTTACACTGTTCCTCCGTATTGTAAATCACAGTCCTGATTTTAAAGCAGGCCGTATTTGTGATCCAGACTGCCTTAATTTGTATTCACCTAAGAGTCAGTTTGTGGCTCAGCCTCTGCGTGGCAGTGTTTTTGTGTTGGCCTCTGAGGCTATATGGCTTCTCTATCCAGCAGTAAGGGTTTATGTTCTCTATTGCACTTAAAACTGGTTTGGGGAGGTCAACTGCCCAGAGCTGGTTTTTTAATCGTTACCCTGCTCTGTGTTGTTGGTGGGACTGAAAGTCCCTCTATAGGCCAGACCCTGATAACTCCCAGGGACTAATCAGCTTATTTTAATCCTTTATCTCATACAGGGTGGAATCTGGGTGTGGCTGTGCTCCTTGCCTGGAGGGCTAGGGGGAGGAATTCCACCCTCTGGAGAGAATGTCTGCCCCAGTCCTGGGCCCAGGGGTTTCTCAGCACTCAATTCGCTGCCACCTCCCCCGGCTCCCCCTCTCTCCTCAGCCTCTCCCCAGATTCCACTCGTCCGCACCTTCTCCCTCTCTTCAGCACAGGTGAGTGTCTGTATCCGAACTGTCCTATGAGCAGGGTTCAGTGAAAACAAACAAACAAACAAACGCCGGCCAGCCGCGGAAACGCTCCTCTCTTACCAGTCTGGGAAACGCTCCTCTCTTACGGGCACTGCATGATCTGGTCAGTTCCCCAGGGTGCCCCCTTTAGGCTCAGTTCTCCACAATCACAAAATCCAAATCTCAAATCTCCCGGCGCCAGCAAACCCGCGGAACTCCTTTCCCCAGTCAGGGGCTGTGTCTGTCCCAAGAGACTCGGCTGTCTGCCACGAGGTCTCCCTCCGACCCTCTGGGCTCAGAGGTCTGGCAAACTTTCCTGCCCAGATCCCTGGTTTTTTACCTTTCCAGGGGAGCTCTGCCCTTCCCGGCTGCAAACCGTCTCACCAGCTGAGTAATTTCGCCAATTCGGGGTGGGTGTTATTAGTTTCAGCTGCTTACTCTGTTTGCTCCGGGACAAGACCTGGGATGCGTCTGCCTATATCGCCGCCATCCATTTTCTCTTTGTAAACTCAGCTACAGACTTACATTCATAAACGAGAAAAGGCTTTCTATATTGGGCATATTAGAGCTCATTCCTGCCTACCAGGATCCTTAAGGGAAGGAAATTATCAGGCAGATTTATTAACTCGCCCAGTAGTTTGTACAGCTCTAGAAGAAGCCGGGCGGTCTCATGCCATTCACCATCAAAATGCTTCTGCTCTCCGTCTATATCATTGCATATTTAGAGAAGCTGCTCAAAGTATTGTGCGTGACTCCGGCCATTGTCCTACTCATTTTCCTGGCACTGCTACTGGAGTTAATCCAAGAGGACTTAGACCCTGTGACTTATGGCAGATGGATATTACTCATGTCCCATCTTTTGGCAAACTTTGCTATGTGCATGTTTGTATTATTACCTTTTCTCAATATATACACCTTTTCTCATGTTATCCTCACTTCTGCGCGTACAGGAGAAGCCTTTAAAGATGTAAGTCAACATTTATTCCAATGTTTTTCCTACCTAGGAATACCAAGGGCACTTAAAACAGACAATGGGTCTGCCTATACCTCTAGAGCTTTTAAACACTTATGCTCTACATTCGGCATCGCACATACTACAGGAATACCCTACAATCCTCAAGGCCAAGCAATAGTAGAAGGGGCTCACCAAACTTTAAAAACAAATTAAAAAATTACAAGAAAATGAGTTTAAATATTCCTCTCCTCATCATGTTCTACAACATACTCTATTTGTAATTAATATACTAAATGTAGATTCTGAGGGAAATTCCCCGATGTACAGACATTGGAACCCTGATCTAACTAAACCTAAAGCCCTCGTCAAATGGAGAGACTTGCTTACAGGAGCCTGGAAGGGACCTGATGTACTTTTAACTGGGGGAGAGGATATGCTTGTATATTTCCACAGGACGCAGACTCACCTGTGTGAATTCCAGACCGTCTAGTCCGACCTTATGTCTCACCGCGCTCCGTGTCCACCTCACCCTCCTCCTCCCAGGTATCATCCATATCAGCCGACCCAGAGGGCACAGCTGACTCCTCCCGGACACCGACACCACCTTCAAGCGCGACCCTGATGGACCCTTTAATCCAGCCCTTCAACGCGCTGACAATTCAGAAAGCCCGTAGCCAGCGATGCCACCTGCTAGCCAATCAACAAGGACAACCAAACCACCGACTTGGGGACAGCTGTAATCCTTGACTGAAGAGGCCAGCAACCTTCTATAGGAACGAGGCTCTGTGTGCACTCCATCCACTATGTTTATTGCTATGCTCGCTATCATTGCTTATCAGTCTTCTTCGGAATCTTAAACAACCCAATCGGAGAGGTGGCCGCTGATTTACACGTGCTATCATTTAAAAAATAAAAAAGGCGGAATTTGCCAGAAGCCGGTCCATCTTTGCTGCTTGACACAGTAGCTGCAGGGAAGAAACATCAGCACAGCATATGTTTCAAGGGACCTGGCGTATATGGCATACTGTTCTTAATATGTTTGCTCCCCTTCTTAGCGCTATGTGTTTTAACCAAGGTCACATCTCCGAGAAAGGTTGTTTCCCCAGGTGGGGATTTTTCCCTGGAGTTAGGGATTAACAGGAGTAAGGAAGGGAATAAAACCCCTTAACTAAGTGCCAGGCGGGTAATTAATCACTTTAACTACGAACAATCACGCTTAAACTACATAATCTTTACTTAGGATAATCTCCTTCAGTTACTTCCTTGTAGCTTAACAGAAAAATAGACTATTGACCTTGGAATGGAGATAACAAATGCCCTAACCTTTGGAATACAATGGATAGGATTAACATCAACTGGTATAAATACAGATGTAAAGGAGAATAAAGACAGAACCTGGCTGGAGAACCTGGCTAGAACCTGGCTAGAGAACCTGGCTAGGCTGTTGATCAACTGAGCGCTGTCTCCATGTCATTCCTTTTTCACCGACTCCATCCTCACCTTTGGGAACCCCTGGACCTGCTGGGGTTGGGCAACAACACCCTAACTTAGCTCTGGTGCCGTGTCACATATAGAAATTTTTTGATATTTGCAACCATAGTAAAACAAAGATTTATATTTTCGATATTTATTTTATATATTTTAATGAATTTAACAAAGAAAAATCAACCCAAAAAATGAGTTCGATTGTCACCTCTGACACACGTGTCATTGGTTCGCCATCACTGTTCTAGTAGGTTGACGTAAACTTCTGAGGTTCCTTTATTCTGAAAGCATCAACCAGATCTCTGCCTCTTTCTGCACGTGGCATTTTTTTTTCTGTTTTAGTATCTGTGTCCAAATTTCCCCTTTTTATAAGGTTACCTTCATATTGGATTAAGGTCCACCCCAATGACCTTATCATAGCTATTTACATTTGCAATGGCCTTATTTCGAAATAAGGTCACATTCTGAGGAACTGGGAGCTAGGACTTCAACATATAAATTTTGGGGATACAATTCACCCCAAAATAAATGGAAAGCTTGAGAGGAGTGAGAGTGGAGGAGGAAGTGACATGCAGTAGCTCATATCAGACTGTCACTCTTTCTTGACCTTTCTGTTTTCTATCCTCAGCATCACTGTTATGACTAAGTGAGGATTACCCTCTTCCAATTTTTAGAAATTTATATTTTTTCCCTGAGAGCTGGTGGGGATCTTTTTCTATTGCCTGTTTTTTAAAAATGGTTTGAGTCCTGGCTGGTGTGGCTCAGTTGGTAGAGCTTTGTCCCAAGCACTGAGAGGTCACCAGTTTGATTCTCGGTCAGGTGAAATGCCCAGGTTGTGGGTTTGATCCCCATTAGGGGGCATGCAGGAGGCAGTAGATCGATGTTTCTCTCTCTCTCTTTTTCTCTCTCCCCCTCTTTCTTCCTCTTACTCTAAAAATCAATTTAAAAAAATAGTTTGATAGGTATGGTCCCTCCTCCACCCCAGCCCTCTCAAAATACTTTGAAGTGATTTGACAACTGAGATCAGGACTCAAGTTTCTGTTCTTTCATTTTCGTTTCTGTTCTCCTTTTTCTTTCCTCTCTTCCCAGTGCTAAATGTGTAATATGAACTTGATCACATTTTTTTTACTTGAATTGAATTCAGATGACAAGCCCACTACCCCCACAACAAAATGGAGATCCATGTGGTGGAGTAAGTTACCATAGTTTATTAATATTTGTGAACAATACATTTTCCAGAGGACAGCATTATAAATATTAATATTAGAATCAGTGGAAATAATGAGTACAGATCAAATGTTTTTAAAGTGACAATTTCTCAGAAGTGTATATTTTCAGGTCATTGAAGATTATAAGCAATTGGTTTGGACAAATACTTTTTATTTTTTAAAAAGTATTTTGTGGACAAATACTTTTTAAAGACCTCTCTTGCCCTGTGAAAGTGACCCAATATAAATGAATAAAATATATTGCTTTAGTGAATTGAAAATAGATATATTTCTCTTGCAGAATTCTAATAATCTTCTTATTCACTTTGAAAACCTTTGAGTAAAATTACCAGTGATCTTTGGAAATTGCTACATTGAAATTGACACAGTTATCCCAGAGATACTTTAAAAATTTTATAAAGCTTTTTACAGTATGTTATTAAGATCCTTCTTTTAAAATAGCTATCTTTGGACCGTCTTACAATACAGGGTTTTATTTGTGTATGTTGATAGTCTGAAGCCATTTTGCATAATGCTGGTTGTATGATACATGGGAGCAGGAGTGATAGGCAGTAAGTGTGATCACCATAAAAGTTGAAGCTCTTTCCCTTTAAAGCGTGCAAGAGAAAACTAGCAGTTATCCATCCCTAAAGCTGGGTAAAATGAATATAAAGTGATGGAAACCCACAACCACCAAATCATTATGAGTTGCTGACAATTTAATTATTTAATTTCAAACTATTATTTCAACAGATTTAAACATTTTTTTCTTCAACTTAGCTAAGTCAAAGTCACTTCTCTTATACAGAAGTTAAGCCCATCGCCACTTCATCTGAGGGTAGTAAAACCCTTTTCACTTCCACGTGTGGGGGAAGCCAAAGATCATGGTACACACGCAGGGAAAAATAAGTGCAGGCACTCTCTGAAGTCAGTATTCATCCTTGAATGGATATTCAGGATGACCAGACAACCTGCCAAAGCAAGGGAAAAACTTTCATTCCAAAGTCGCACAGCTGTATGTGTTACTAGCATCTTCTGACAATTTCAGCAACCACTCCCTCTCTCTGTTAATCATTCCTCAGGTTTCTTAGCCACCTCCTCCCAGTTTTCATCAAGCCAGCACTTTTACTAAAGCCCTGGAGGTTTCAGTGTGTGTGTTTGGGCATGGAGGGGGCTGGTTGCCTCTACACCAACATTTTGCTCAGAACAAAAACACAGGAGGTGAGAGAAGCCTGCCTCTTTCCAACTCCTCCCTCCCTTCTGCTGTCCTGATAGCGGAACCACATAGGCACTTCTCTTCACAGCTCTGTCACCAAGCAAGGTCACCCTCTTCTCAGTACAGTGCTTCCTCCCCCTTCTCACTAGGCCTCCTGAGAGTTGATAGTTTGAGATCTAGAAGGTGATGACCAGCAAAGGAAGTTTCTGCTATAATGATGACAGTAATGATGTTGAACCTGTCTCTTAAATAGCAATAGCATAGTAGTCATCATACAAGTACTATGAGCTTTCAATTAAAATATACATGGACACAGACTATAGGGTCGTGAAGGCCTGGGGCAGGGGCCAGGGCAGGCTAGAAGAGATTAATGGGGGAGAAAGGGGACATATGTAATACTTTCAATAATAAAGATTTAATTTAAAAAATTAAAATATAAATTAAAATAAAGTACAGATTAAATTAAAACAGAAAAAGGCTGTGAAATCCAGTCAAGAATAAACTGGATGAAAAACAAAAAAGACTCATGGCCCAACGTGCCTAAATAATACATTTTTTTGACCCACGAGGCCTAATATTTTTTTCTCCTTGATGATTTTTCTATTCCTGGTATGATGAGTTATTTTTTCAGTGTTTCTAGAATTAGGTATTAAACATTTCAAATGTCAAGATAAATAATATTACCAACTAATTGTCTATAAAATAATCAGTACATTGGTGGACTGACTACATCCTACTATCTCTTCCTAATGTAATATTTATTCAATAAAAACCATTTATTTTCAAAAGCTATTAATTAACCTACATGTTTTTTATTTCTGAGTTTGTTTATTCTTTCATTCTTGCAGTTAGATGTCAAAATATTTTTCCCTGGAAAATTCACAGTAGGAAGTTATTTTATTCATTGAGAAATGGATTCAGAAATTTGATATTAATACAGTCACAGCAGTTTTTGATTCTTGAAATACTTGGGGTCCAAAGTATCCAAAGTATATGAATTATTTTTATGAGCATTTATATTGTTCACTTAAAGAGAAGATTGTAAAGAGAAGATGACTATTCAGGTGATCTGAAGAACTGGAAATATTAATAAAGAATGATTAAGAAGAAAAAATCATGTGTATGTATATACATACCATGTGTGTGTATTCACTTTTTATTTTCAAGGACCAATAATATTTAGAGAATAAATGGCTACCTCATTAAATAACCGAATCTCGCATCATTTGAAGAAGTGTTAGGAATTTTACTTGTAGATAGATGGAGCTAGAATGGTGGAACTAGAAGTTTCAAAACTTATAGGTGAGCATTCATCTAAAACTAATTTCTTGATTAGTCAAAGAACATATATACATAGCCCATGGATACAGACAACAGTATGGTGATGGCCAGAGAGAGGAGGAGGGGTGGTCTGATCTGGGTGGGAGTGGGTAAAGGGGGGAATGGGTACATCTGTAATAGTGTCAACAATAAATAAAATAAAACTAGTTTCTTGGCTCTCAACTTGATGCTCTTTCTACTACACTCCCATGTATCTGTCTCAGGAAGTATTTTTTATTGATTCGCGCATCACTTTGATTTTTAGGAAGAAATACATATGGTGTTTGAATAATTGTGGTGTGATTGTATCAATTTGAATCGTATTATTTATACACTATGACGAAATTCTTCTTAAGGTCTTTAGCCTGCCATGCCTTAACCTGTCATAGGATGTGATATAAATGCCAGAAATCCTCTTTTAAATAAAAATGTAGATTTACAGGGAGTTCCTAGAATGAATGTAATTTACCCAGACCAATTTAATATTCAGAATATACTGCCCAGTGGCCTTTAGCCTTGTGCTTTCTGTGGACATAGGTCCACGTTCATAAGAGCCCACTTGGTGATGCTTTTCAATCTAACACCTCTGGGTGGTACCTGACTAAGGATCCCCCAGAACTCACTTGTCCAGACGCACTAAGCGGACATCTGTATTCAAGGCTTCGATGCTCTTCATTTCTTCTTCAGTGAGAGAAAAGTCAAAGATCTGAAATAACAGAAATAGAAGACAGACATTTATAAAGATAGAAAATGGGTCAAGGTTGGGATTATGGAGTGGGACCAGCAATTGGAACCTTTTAAGATTTATGAACATCTCTGAAAATGTCTAAGAGGAGTTGGTGTAGTGCTGGGGGTACACCAAATGGAAGTGGAACAGGAATTCTCTTCTGCACTTTGTCTTAAGATAATTCTGTTAGGGACATCTTACAAGAAATTTTAAATGCTGTGAAACAATGTATGTTCAGGACATCTGAAGAATTCTTATTAATTCTGGTTAAGACGCTGAACTTTTGATTCTGGACTTGAGCTTGTGTACATTTAAACAATATTCCCTTATCTCTAAATTTGCTTCTGTACTTTCAAAAAACGTTTGTTTTGTCCTTTTAATCACTTCTCTCATTATTTAAAAATTATTTTTATTGATTTCAAAGAGGAAGGGAAGGGGAAGTAGAGAAATATCAATGATGAAAGAGACTCGTTGATTGGCTGCCTCTTGCATGCTCTGCAGTGGTGATTGAGCCCGCAACACAGGCATGTGCCCTGACTGGAATAAAATTGTGACCTTCTTGTTCATAGGTTGATGCTCAATCCCTGAGCCACACTGGCAGGGCTGAACAGTAAAGTTTTGAATCCATGAACACTTTTGTTTCAGATACCTCAAAATTTGTAGTTTTTGTTGTTGTTGTTGTTTGTTAATCTTCATCCGAGGATATTTTTCTATTGATTTTTAGAGAGAGTGGAAAGGAAGGGGAGAGAAAGAGAGAAACATCGATGTGAGAGAGACACATCAGTTGGTTGCCTTCACATGTGCCCCTGACCAGAGCCTGGAATCAAGCTCTTGACCGGAATCAAACCTGGGACCCTTCCGTCCCCACACTGATGTTCAATCCATTGAGCCAAACCAGCCAGGGCATAATTTGTAGTTGTTTTTTTAAAAAAAATTTTGACGAGCCTACACATTAGTCATGCAGTGGCTCTCTCTTTTAAGATGGCTAAAAACAGTGTCAATGACTTTTTACTGTGAGGTATTTGGGAAAGTGTTAAAATAGTGTCAGTAGTTGATATTACTGTCTAGTATTCTTTCTTCTCTTGGCTAATAACAGAATCCCACTTTTTCCTTTTATGAACTTCCCTTCCACCATCTAGTAGGGCTGTTTGTCACATGACCTCAACTCCAGCAATGAAATAGGGATGACTCTCTACTTAAGGATTAAAGCAGCTGGTGACCTTAAGTTGAAGCAAACAGTCATTTACCATTTTGAAAAACTAGAATTTTAAGTAATATGCTAAATCTCCTCTGGAAAAACAAAGCTGGAATGATAACATGATTTGCTGATTGTTTTGAGCCCATTGTTGACATCAACTGTTCAGAAAAACAATAAATTTATTGCAAAATATGACAATGTACCCAGTCACTCAAGAACTCTGATGCAGATGTACAATGAGATTAATGTTTTCAGGCCTGCTAACACAACATCCATTCTGCAGCTTATGGATTCAGGAGTAATTTTGACTTTCAAGTCTTATTATTTAAGAAACTAGTGGCCCGGTGCATGAAATTTGTGCACGCGGAAGGGTGTGTTCCTCAGCCTGGCCTGCACCCTCTCCAATTTGTGACCCCTCAAAGGATGTCCTACTGCCAGTTTACAGAGATCGGGCCTAAACCAGCAGCCGGACATCCTTCTCGCAATCTGGGACTGCTGGCTCCTAACCGTTCACCTGCCTGCCTGCTTGCCTGATTACCTCTAACCACTCTGCCTGCCAGCCTGCTCACCCCCACCTGCCCCCCCCCAGCTGCCTGCCTGCTTGCCCCCAAATTCTCCCCCCCGCCAGCCTGATTACCCCAAACTGCACCCCCTGCTGGCCTGCTCACCCCTACCTTCCATCCCCACTGGCCTGCTCATCCAGTACTGTCCCCCTGCTGGCCTGCTCACTCCAAACTGCCCCCCCCACTGTCCTGATCACCTCCAACTGACCCCCACTGATGGCCTGCTTGTCCCCAACTGGCCCCCTGCTGGTCTGCTTACCCCCATCGGCCCCACCCCCCACCAGCCTGATCACCCACAACTGCCCTCCCCTCTTGGCCTCTAACCGCCTCTACCTCAGCCCTGCCACCATGGCTTTGTCCAGAAGAACATCTGGAAGGTTTCGTGGAAGGTCTCCCAGTCTAATTAGCATATTACTCTTTTATTAGTATAGATATATTTGACTGTAAATATGGTTATGATTGCAGATATGAGCAGGACCAGGTAAAATTTTATAGAATGGGCCTTTTATTACAGACTAGAGGCCCTGTGCACGAAATTCGTGCACTGGGGGGTGGGGTTCCCTCAGCCCAGCCTGCCCCTCTCACAGTCCGGGAGCCCTCAGTGGATGTCCTACTGGCAGCCACAGACTGGCAGCAGAGTCTCGGAGCAGGCATCCTGTGTGTGTGTGTGTGTGTGTGTGTGTGTGTGTGTGTGTGTCTGCTGGGGTCTGCCCCCAGCCACACCGTGGAGGCTTGGAGCAGGCGCCCCTCTCCGTTGATCTCTCAGGCTCCTGGCCTCCACTGTGTGTTTTTCTCTCCCTTGAGCTGTGGCCAGCAGGCTGTACTTTCCTGCTCATGGATCACCGGATCAATGCATCACCGGATCAATGCAGAGATGGGGGCAGGCCCTGCTGGGTGCTGCCTGTGGGGAACTTTCCTGCTCTGGGATGGCCATGGCGATCCCAGGAGCAGGCCCACCTGGGGGCAGGCCGCCCTCCGTACTTGCGTGCTCTGGGATCAGCGATCCCAGGAGCAGGCACACCTAGGTGCGGGACGCCTTCTGCACTTGCCTGCTCTGGGATTGGTGATCCCAGAGCAGGCCCACCTGGGAGCGGGACACCCTCTTCACTTGCCTGGTCTAGGATCGCCATGGCGATCCCAGGAGCAGGCCCAAATGGGGGTGGACTGCCCTCCGCACTTGCTTGCTCTGGGATCATCGATCCCAGGAGCAGGCCCACCTGGGGGCCACCCGCCCTCCGCACTTGCCTGCTCTGGCGATCCAGGAGCAGGCCCACATGGGGGCCCCCTCCCTCTGCACTTGCCTGCTCTGGGATCACCATGGGGACCCAGCTGGCAGCGGGGCTTAGGAGGCACACAGGGGACCCAGCTGGGACGAGGCTTAGGTGACACGTTCGCGCCGCTTAAGCCTGGCCGCACACGGGGCCCAGATGGCGTCTGGCACTGGCCAGCCCTGCCTGCAGTATGCTAATTAACCGCTATTTTTCATGGCAGTTAATTTGCAAATGGTTCTGATTAGCCAATGGGAAGCATAGCGAAGGTACAGTCAATTACCCTTTTTGTCTTTTATTAGTTAGGATGGTTTGCCATGTATGCATTTATTCTAAAGAAGTAAAAATTACTTTAAAAAATGTTTCAGGAAGACTTTGAGAAATTTACAGTATCTGCTTTTCTTCCAAGAAAGTTGTCACTTTTATGCCAGAGTGAGAATTATTTGTATGCTTTGTATGTCAGCATTGGGCCACTGTGACTGGGGGGCACTATGCTTGACTTGAGAGTAATTAACTTGCTCACTGGCTGGAGGAGGGTTTGAGGCAGAGGAGATAAATACTCGGTTCTGGATTATTCATAGATTGCTGACTTTCTGGATTGATTGTGCAAGCCCCTCCTTTTATTGATGTCCACCTTCTATTGACAGATATCTACCCTGGAAGAGAAATGAGATGAAACTCTCTTTCTTTTCATTGTAAAAAGCATTTGAATTCTTAAAGTGTGATAAGGCCACCCAGCCATCCACAGTCAAGGTACACATTTTCTTTTTTCTTTTTCTTTTTTTATCTCAAAATTATATTTAATTCAAGTTATGTAATATATACAGCAAAATAAAAACTGATGCTAAAAGCCATAACAATTTAAACCATTTTTCTTCAAATTGCTGTTTCCTAACATATTTTTAATTAAATCTTTATTGTTCAGATTATTACATTGGTTCCTCTTGTTTCCCACCATAACTCCCCTCCACCCAGTTCCCACCCCACCCTCTGCCCTTACTCCCCACCCACTGTCCTCATCCATAGGTGCACGATTATTGTCCAATCTCTTCCTGCACCCCCCACACCCCTTTCCCTGCCAAGAATAGTCAGTCCACTCCCTTTCTATGTCCCTGATTCTATTACAATCACCAGTTCATACTGTTCATCAGATTTTTTATTCACTTGATTCTTAGATTCACTTGTTGATAGGTGTGTATTTGTTGTTCATAATTTGTATCTTTACCTTTTTCTTCTCCTACCTCTTCTTAAAGGATACCTTTCAGCATTTCATATAATACTGGATTGGTGGTGATGAACTCCTTTAGCTTCTTCTTATCTGTGAAGCTCTTTATCTGACCTTCACTTCTGAATGATAGCTTTGCTGGATAAAGTAATCTTGGTTGTAGGTTCTTGGTATTCATCACTTTGAATATTTCTTGCCACTCCCTTCTGGCCTGCAAAGTTTCTATTGAGAAATCAGCTGACAGTCGTATGGGTACTCCCTTGTAGGTAACTGACTTTCTTTCTCTTGCTGCTTTTAAGATTCTCTCTTTGTCTTTTGCTCTTGGCATTTTAATTATGATGTGTCTTGGTGTGGTCCTCTTTGGATTCCTTTTGTTTGGGGTTCTCTGCGCTTCCTGGACTTGTAAGTCTATTTCTTTCACCAGGTAGGGGAAGTTTTCTGTCATTATTTCTTCAAATAGGTTTTCAATATCTTGCTCTCTCTCTTCTTCTGGCACCCCTATAATACGGATGTTGGTAAACTTGAAGCTGTCCCAGAGGCTCCTTACACTATCTTCGTATTTTTGGATTCTTTTTTCATTTTGCCTTTCCGGTTGGGTGTTTTTTGCTTCTTCGTATTTCAAATCTTTGACTTGATTCTTGCGATCCTCTGGTCTGCTGTTGGGAGTCTGTATAATATTCTTTATTTCAGTCAGTGTATGCTTAATTTCTAGTTGGTCCTTTATCACACCATCGAGGGTCTCACTAGATTTCTTGAGGATCTCACTACATTTATCGGCGGTCTCACCAGTCTTTTCCAGGGTCTTACTAAATTTATCGGCAGCTTCTAGACAGTTCTTAAGAGACCTTAACAGTGTGGTTTTGAACTCTATATCCAGCAGTTTGCTTTCCCCCAATTCTGTCATTTATGTCCTGTTTCTTTGTCTTGGCATTTTTTATGCTTTGCTGTGTCGATAGAGTGCCTTTCTGTGCTAAGTGTCCCAATTACCTGAGGTAGACACTCTTGGTGCACCCCCTTGTGGGCTTTGTGTACAGTCTTGTTGTAGTTAAGCCTTGATTGTTGTAGTTATCACTGGGAGGAATTGACCTCCAGGCCAATTGGCTGAGAGAATCAGCTGTGTCTGCAGTGGGAGAACTTCTGTCTGGAGACACCCCTCTGGGGCTAGACATGCTTCGATGGGGCTTTGGTGCTCACTGAGTCTGCCCCCTGAGTGTGTCTTTTATGGTTCCATGGAGCTGCAAGCTGGATGGTCCCACTCTGACCTCTGGGCTTCCTGGCTCCTGGATCTCTAGGAAGGTGCTAATCTAGCCTTTGCCTGAGGCTATCCAGCAAAAGTCTCCTTGCAGGGCTTGGGTGGGGCGGGTCCAACAGGTTCAACAGGGCGGGGCTAGCAGTTATGGCTGCTCTCAGTCTTGCCCTCAGAGGCTCTGCTTCTTAGTGTCCCAGTAATCGCTGCAAGCCCCTCGGAGAGAAAGCTGCCCTAGGGTTCTGAGCAATGCCAGACAGTCCCGCTTCTCCCAAATGAGTCTGGGTCCCTAGAGACTAGCCCGGAACTGGAGCTCAGAGCCTGAGACTCCCTCCTGATTGAAAACGACAACCACGCCCTCAGCCGCCAGCCCCCTCTGCATGCACTCCACACCTTAGTGTTTTACTTCAGCACTGCGCCTCCTCTGAGTCTCGGTATGTTTTTCTCTTTCCTCCTAGTTGTAGAACTTCCATTCAGCCAGCCTTCCTGTGGTTCTGGATGATGTCCGTTCCATCTTTTAGTTGTATTTTTGAAGTGGTTGTTCGAGGCAGCATACTCCGGTGTTTACCTATGCTGTCATCTTGGTTTCCACACCAAGGTACACATTTTCATGGAGGATGTTCCCACTCTTGAATAAATTAAAACAATTTTTTTCTTCTAATTTAAACTTTCTTCTATAACTTTTTTTGTTACTTAAAAGCCAGTTATTTTTTTAAAACTACTTCCAAAGCTTTTTAAGCTGTATATTTCCTTGGAATGAATTTATAAATTAGAATTGAGCCCTGCCAGTGTGACTCAGTGGTTTAGCATGGACCTATGAACCAGGAAGTCACAGTTTGATTCCAGGTCAGGCCACATGCCCGGGTTGTGGGCTTAATCCCCAGTACAGGACGTGTAGGAGGCAGCCAATCAATGATTCTCTCTCATCATTGATGTTTCTATCTCTCTCCCTCTCCCTTCCTCTCTGAATCGCTAAGAATATATTTTAAAGAGAGAGAGAGAGAAGAGTATATATGTTTGTAAATAAGAAAACATGTATTTGATGCTCTTTGAAAGTCTTATTTTCTTTCATCAAAACTTGTGCAGTATAGGGAACTCCATAGATTCTCTTAATTTGAAGAAAGTTAGAGGGAAAGGTACCAATTCAGAGTTCCTTGGGAAAATGGGTCACTTTTATATTTTTATGTTTATTTTTTTAAATAAAAAACTGAAATATTTTTTATTCAGAAAATACATTTGGATCTAAGTATCTTCTATAATTTTAACCCTAAAATACCAATTTAAATATTTTAAAAATGGTTGGGATGTTTATTTTTTTTAATAAGTTAGGTTACTGGAGTTCCACATGTTACTGGATCACCTGGGGTAATTTTCTGATTGGAAAACTAAGAATTATAGTGAGAGGGGAGGACAGGAGAATTTTTAAAGAACATATTCAATTTATTTTAGAAGCCGAACCTCTCTTATCATGTGACTTGTTTTGTATGTTTGTTAAACTATATTATCACATAAGCATTGCTGCTATTGGGACAAACAGTGACAGTTGATTTGGGTCATTTGAATGTCCACTGGCTGTTTTAATTTGTCTGTTCTTTTTGACTCTGTCATATGCTCAAACTTCAGTGGAAGTCATGAGAACCTATTATTTTTGCCTGTTCCCTCCTTTACGTTGGAAATATTCTTTTTTACTCAGAGGGACCTTAACTTTTATGTAAGGAAATGTTTCCTTTGCCAACTGTTTTCTTCCTTGCCAAGTAAGAGAGTTGTTGTGAACTCTTCAGTGATGCCTTGGTAGAGTCCATGGCCAGCTTGGCTTTCGCGGGTTCAAAGACTTGGAGGGAGGGCTGATGCGCAAATGAAACACACAAGACGGAATATTAATTTTTTAATTATTGGGGGAACCAGAGAATAACTCAACTAAAGAAGTCGAGTTCTCCCTGTTGCTTCTTCCCAGCCACTTTTATTAGCTAGAATACACAATTGCCTTTAGGAATGCAAACAGACATATCAATGGTAATGTTTAGCAAACAGTAAGATTGCCATGTCTTTGGGGAGTTTGCTTTAGACCATTGAGTCAGCAGCAGGTAATAAGATGTAGATATTCACCCTGTGAATATCAAAAGGAGTCCTGGTTATCCTTCTGCCAGACTCCTCACATTTATATCAATTACTTTTGACCTTGGTCTGCAGCAATGCCTTTCCCAGGATATTTGCAGATGTGGTTGGGAAAAGTAATTTCATCCCCGACCTTTGCATGTCAGGTGCTGGGGTACCGGGGTGCTGCCTCGCCTGCGCCCCGGCTCTCCAAACCCGATGCGGTTCACTCTCCCTCTGATCGCCATGGCGACCACTGGGCCGCAGGCTGGGCGGAACCCCGGGGGGCCCGGGGGTGCTGCCTGACCTGCGCCCCGGCTCTCTCTCCCTTTGATCACCATGGTGACCACTGGGCCGCAGGCCAGGCGGCACTCCCGGACCCCCAGGGGTGCTGCCCGGCCTGCACCCCGGCTCTCCCTCTGATCGCCATGCAATCACGGGGCCAAAGGCAAGGCGGCAATCCTGCAGCTCTTGCCTGCTGCCTGGGTTTCTGATCACTGTTCTTCCATCCTTCCCCTTTCACCTCCCATCATTGTGCCTGCGTATGCAAATTAACCGCCATCTTAGTTGGCAGTTAATTTGCATATCGCCCTAATTAGCCAATGGGAAGCGTAGCAGCGGTATGGTTAATTACCCTTTTTGTCTTTTATTAGATAGGATATGTTTCGTAAGGCTATAACTGCTATAGGTAGGGATTCTTCTGAAGGATCTGGACAAAGTAAATTGAAAACCTGGAAAGGATTCACATTGTAGATGCCATTAAGAACATTCCTGATTCATGAGAAGAGGTAAAAATATCAACATTACAGGAGTTTGGAAGAAGTTGATTCCAACCCTCAGTGATAACTTCAGTGGAGGAAGTAATCCCAAATGTGGTGGAAATAGCAAGAGAACTAGAATCAGAAGTGGAACCTGAAGATGTGACTGAATTGCTGCAATCTTATGATAAAACTTGAATGAACGTGGAGTTGCTTTTTATGGGTGAGCAAAGAAAGTGGTTTCTTGAGATGAAACTTACTCCTGATGAATATGCTGTCGATATTGTTGAAATGACAACAAAAGATAATTACAGAAAGTTAGTCTATAAAGCAGGGCCTGAGAGGATTAACTCCAATTTTGAAAGAAGGTCCGTGGGTAAAAATGCTATCAAACAGCCTCACAGATGACAGAGAAATTGTTTATGAAAGGAAGAGTTAATCAAAATGGGAAATATTGTTTTTTTATTTAAAGAAATTGCCACAGCCACCCCACCCTTCAGCAACCACCATTCTAATATTTTTAGAACTTTAGCCCATCAACGTTAAGGCAAGACCCTTCACCAGCAAAAAAATTGCGATTCACTGAAAGTCTTGAATGCTGGTGAACATTTTTTTAGCAATAAATTATTTTTAAATTAAAGTATGTATCCTTTTTAGACTACTTAATAGACAGTATAATGAAACATAACTTTTATATGTACTCGGGAAGCAAAAAATTTGTATTAGTTTATTGCAATTCACGCTTTATTTTGGTGGTCTAGAATGGAACCTGTAATATTTCTGAAGTATGCCCGTAATGTACAATCAGCAAAGCACTTCCCAAAGTGCTAGCAATAGTTTCAAATTCAGCTAAAATTAAATGCAGATATCAGCAGAGTGGGTCAGGGAGTTGGTATAAAATAAAATATGAAGGCATTACAAGTTTCTTTTTAGTCTAAACAAAATTCTTTGAATAAAAAATATCCTACTTTTTACATTTTCAGAAGCAGTTCTCTTACCTGAAAGTTTTCTTTGATCTTTGCAGGGTCAAAGCTTTTAGGAATGACAACTATCCCTCGCTGGATGTTGAAACGCAAAGCAACCTGAGCTGCAGTCTTTTTGTACTTTTTCCCCAATGATTTTAGAAGTTCATCCTCTAACAAAGGTTGGAAATCTGTACTCAACCTTAAAAAAATAAAAACATGCATGACATTTAGCTAGAATCAATGAGAAGCAGTGGTAATCAATCCTCCTTCTCTGTCTTCCCATTCACCTGGTAACCTACCAGGACATTTCAGGTCACCTGTAAGCAATTTCTGTGATTGCCGAGTCCTCAATGAAGAGTTGTTCTTTGTGTGGGAAGATCAATAGAGGCAAATTTATATTGCTGCCTTTTTGAGAAAGTAAATATGTTTTGATGTGTCTTATAGAGAGGGCTGCGCTGAAAGAAGACATATATGAGAAGGCAGGTAGCCTGAAGTGGAATAAGTAGAAATATAACTCTTGGAATCATATTAGAGTAGAAAAATTTCTACTTTGGTCTGTGGAACACATCATAGTAGAAGTGTTGCCATTGAATACAGAGAAAAACAATTCTAAAATTTCAGAATTTAGGCCATAGAAACTCTATCAAATAATAACTAAACTAGCATTTATGGATCACCTCTGTATTTTAGGCACTGTTAGGTAATTTTTTACATGTAGTATAATCAATTCCTATAACATCTAAGTGAGGAAGGTTTTATTAGCTCAGTTTGGATATATGGAGAATGACCTGAAGAGTTTAAGTAAGTTTCTTAAGATTACACAGCCCAATAGAATCATTTCAATAAATAAAATAATTCACATTAGCCTCATACTCTACATCAAAGGAAACACTTCCTGAAGAGACATATAGTATTACTTACTGGAGTGGTTGCCCAGATATCCCCAAAGGAGTATATGCAACTATGAGAATGTCATGTTGTTGGCAAAATTCCAGGAGTTTTCTCTGGGTGAAATATGGATGGCATTCCACCTATGTGGTTGCATTGAAGAGCAGAGCACAAAATTAAGGCCTTGTAGATGAATGCAATTTTACGTAGTTTAAAAAAACTTTAAATAAACTTCATTTTAAAGTATTATGGATAGTGAGACAAATTCTAAATATTTTTCCTAACAAGGAAACTTACATTGTTTATATACTGGTGAAGTTAATTACAACAAGGTTAGTAAGGGCACCATCTGTGAATTAAATATAAAATAATTGGGGTGGGGGATTCAATTTTGTGTCCCTATCATAGTTTCAAACTTGAAATGAACAGAATCAGTTATTTATAATAAAGATCCTAGAAAATACAATTTCCATAACAAACAGTCTCAATGTTCAGATTAGTCTTGGTAAGTAGAAGCGACATGTTACAGAAGCCCTCTGCTCTAGCTATCAGACATCTAAGAATATTTTCACAAGAGGAAGAACATGTTTGAAACTAAATTTAAAGATAAATTTTGTTTTCTTGGATGAGAGTTCTATTTATTTTTTTTACATTCAACATTGAAAACAGTAAGTATGATACAGAGAGGACAGAGGCAAAATCGTTGGGATTATCACTGTTGGTGCTTCAAACTGTTGAAGGTGGGGCTTGAGAAGGGCTGCAGTATTGGTAAGCCATCTCTACAGTATTGCTGTGCTCTGCTTTCAGACACCACGCAACACATAAACAGGCTCAGGCTGTGATCTTCCAACAGGTCTTGCCTCCCTCGTCGGATATGTTTGTGAAGCTGATCAACATTCTTGTGCCACATGAGGCGACACACTGTCAAATTTTTGCTCTCTTTTTCATTCTGAGATAAAAAGTTACCATCTTTCTCTGTATATTTGTAAGAAACCTATTGTCATTTCAACATTTAAATGACAGACTATTGTTCTTGGGGGTGTAGGAAGGAGATGTGCGGGTGAGGAAAAAGGAGGAATATAGGGATGGATGGAGGTCAGCTAGGAAGTCAAAGGTTGCTACTCTGTATACCTGAGAGCATATTGTATAGTGTTAGCTTAGGTGTCAGTTTGGAAGTGGTACTTGTAAAATAGCCACTTCCATTTTAGCTGTGGGCTACAGTGATGATGTAGGTAATAATTCATTCTTTCTGTCATGGACTCATGCCAGACTTTTTAAGTTACTAAAAACACTAATTTTTCAGTGAGCCAAATCAGAGAAAAAGGGGCTTTGGAGACAGTTTCAGGGGGTTAGCCCAGGTTGAGCTGCCTCTGGCCATTGCTCCCCTGATTGCAGGTCTCCTGGCGTCCCCTAGAGTTTCAGAGATGCACGCCTGAGAGGGAAGAAGAAGGGGAAGGGAAAGGTGCTGGCATGCTCTCAGGAGGGGGAGCATGTCATCACACTTAAATTTCCATTTCTGTTATTATTAGCACAATTACACATTTTCATATGTTTACTAATCTTGCAAATTGTCTTTTGCAAATTTCTATTCCTTACTTTTGCCCATTTTCCTGTTGATTCTTAGTATTCTATTTTTTCAATGATTTTTATTAGATTTTTAATTGACAAGGATATAAACCTCTTTCTATTATATTTTAAAATACAATTATCTATATTTACTTGCTTCTGATATTTTTACATTTAACATTTTTATACTATTAAATTTAACATCTTCTTTATAATTTTTCCATGGCTTACTTTTCTGTCCGTAGCTTCAGAGAACTGAAATTCTTGTGTAGTATTTACAATAACTTTGTCTTTCTCTTTAAATCGTGGGGACATTAATTTTGGAGTATGGTATGAGGCAAAGATCTATATTGTTTCCACATAACTAGGCATTTCCCCACACCATTAGTTATAGGGTTAAATAGTTTATTAAAAAACACACCCATTTGACACTAGTTTTTCCTATTATATTTTGCATAAAATTTTTATTATACTTGGGCCTTGTTATTTTGTACTTATCTGTACTATTGGTTCTTGCACTAATCTTACATTATTGCAAAAGTCTATATATCTTTTTATCCACATAGTCCAGCTTGTTGTCATATAGTTGTTCATAGTATTTTCTTACAATTCTTTGTATATCTATGGTGTCAATGGCTACTTCACTGCTTCTATTTCTAATTTTATTTATTTGGGTCCTCTCTATTTCTTGATGAGTCTGGCTAACAGTTCATTAATCTTGATTTTCTTTTCAAAGAACCAGCTCTTGGTTTTATTGACTTTACTTTTTTCTTATTTTTTTTTAGCTACTATGTTATTTATTTCTGCTCTAATCTTTGCTATTTCATCCCTTTTACTTACTCTGGGCTTTTCTTGTTTTCTTTCTAATTCTTTAAGTTGTAGGGTTAAATAGTTTATTATTAATTTTTCTGGTTTTTTGAGGTAGGCCTAGTAGTGCTATGAACTTCTCTCTCAGGAGTCCTTTTGCTGTGTCCCAGAGATATGGGGTTATTGTGTTTTCATTTTCATTTATTTCAAGGACATTTTTTATTTCTCTCTTGATCTCGTTGGTAACCCATTCATTGTTGAATAACATGCTATTTATGCTCCATGTGTTGGAATATTTTGGGGTGTTTTTACTGTAATTGATTTCTAATTTCATTCCACTGTGATCTGAGAAGATGCTGGATATGATTTCCATCTTCTTGAACTTGTAGAGACTTGTTTTGTGTCCTAACATGTGGTCTGTCTTTGTGAATGACCCATGTGCACTTGCAAAGAATATATATTCTGAAGATTTGGGGTGAAATGTTAACTAGATCCATGTGATCTAGTGTGTCATTTAGAGTCACGGTTTCCTTATTAATTTTTTGTTTGGAAGATCTATCCAGTGAAGTAAGTGGGGGTGTTAAAGTCCCCACAATAGCTGTATTATTGTCTATCTCTCCCTTAAAGTCCTCAAGAAGTTTTCTTATATATTTAGGGGCTCCTATATTGAGTGCATATATGTTTACCAGAATTATATCCTCTTGTTGGATCTATTCCTTTATTACTATGAAGTGACCTTTGTTGACACATGTTATGGAGTTCATTTCAAAGCCCATTTTGGCAGATATGAGTATTGCTACCTCAGCTTTTTTTTTTTTTCCAATTCCATGGAAAATTTATTTCTATCCTTTCACTGTCATCTTATTTTTCTCTTTTGCTCTGAGGTGGGTCTCGTTGTAGACAGCATATAGTTGGGTCATGGTTTTGCATCTATTTAGCTACACTTTGTCTTTTGATTGGAGCATTTGATTCATTTTTATTTAAGGTTATTATTGATAGATACTTTTTTACTGCCATTTGTATTCTGTTTGCCTAGCTTTCTCTCTCTATTCTCATTTCAGCAGTCCCTTTAGCATTTCTTGCAATACTGTTTCATGGTGATAAACTCCTTTGGCGTGTTTTTTTTTTTTCCCCCGTCTGGGAAGCTCTTTATTTCACCATCTATTTTGCATGATAGCCTTGCTGGATATAGTCATCTTGGTTTCAAATTTTTGCTTTTCATTACCTTGAGTACTTCATTCCAGTTCCTTCTTGCTGGTAGAGTTTCTTTCTTTCTTTTTTTTTTTAAATGAATGATTAGAGTTTTATTAATAACAGCCAAAATTCAGAAACAAAATAAAATATCCATCAGCCGGACAACAGACAAACAAAATGTGATTATACAGTTGAATATTATTCAGGTACAAAAACGAGTAAAGCAATAGTAGATGCTACAACATTAAAACATGTTAAGTGAATGAAAACATACACTAAGGCCACATATTGTATGATTTCATTATATTAGTCGTCCAGAATAGGAAAATCCATGCAGTCAAAAAGTAAATTAATGTTTACCAGGGGCCAGGGGGAGGGAAGAATGAATGTGAGTGAGTGCTAATTGCTATGGTGTTTCTTTCTGAGTGATAAAAATGTTCTGGAATTAGGAGGTAGTGATGGTGCACCATCTTGAGATACACTAAAAGTCACTAAACTGTTCACTTTAAAAGTGAATTTTATGGTATGTAAATCATATCTCCATTTTAAAAACCATATACTGGTATTTGTGCCCACATACACACATACAGGCATACACACACTACTGATTTTATCACATATATCACTTGATTATTTTCAAGCAGCATAGAATTTAAAACTGAAAATAACTTTATAGTTCATGCAAACATCTTGTTATAGCAAATGAAAACTTGAGACATGGAGAAATTAAATGACTTACCCGAAATCACATAGCTAGCTACATAGAAAATAAAAACTAACAAAAAATTACTTATAGTCTGAGCTCCTTCCCTTTTCTTACACAGGAATATTCCCCAGTGTTTAAAAGCATGAAACAAAAACAAAGTAAAAAAAACATAAAAAAGTACCAAAAAAAAACCAACCCAATTTTATTCATGTTAGGTTGTTTTTTTCTTAAGTTGTAACAAATATGCTCTGTGGTAGATGGTAGTATTGAGAATATTACCAAATCTATGATCACTCTCAGAAAGTGACATTGAAAAATCCTAAGTGGATACAATCAATGCTGTGCCCCTTATCTTACAACAGTAAGCATCACATATTTGTTTCCATAAAAAGACTAGCCTGAAAGAGAACATCAGATCTGTTCTCCACAAGGCACCGTCTTTTCATATCAGATGGAGACAGAAGTTCTTTAAAGGACTTAAGAATGTTTTGTTCCAATCACCCTCCCTCCCTCCCTCCCTCCCTCCCTCCCTCCCTCCCTACCTCCCTTACTTTCCTCCCCTCTTTTATTTTTAGCAATCCGACTTTTCTAAAGTAGTCATCTCTTCTTGGGAAAAATACAATGGGAATGTACTCAGCATTTAAATAATTGGATATTGATAGTCTTGTTTTTAACAAAAACTTAAAAAAGAAGAATTACAGAAAATAAGTACTGGGAAGAGCCTCAAGCTAGTAAAGTCCATGCACAAAGAGGCACGAATATTAAAATCTGGAATGAAGGAAGCATACATGGCGTCCAGGGAAGAACTAGATAACTTTCTAAATTTCTAGACTTTGCTCACTTGGAGGATTAACCAGTGGCTTCTGAGACCTGAACTCGAGGATCCCAATGCCAGCAGAGAGGCCTCAGGATATTCCTATTTTGCATCTGAGCCCATTACAGAGATTGCTGGACTTTTCTACCTAGTGTATGTTTAAAACAGTTTCTAAGAACAAAAAATTGACTATTTACTCTCCACAGGGACACATTGATAACTTTGTTTTGCTTCTTGCATCAGGTGCTTAAAAGAATCAGAGCTAAAGTTCTTTTAGTCTCTAAAACAGAGAGAAGGATGCTTGTTTCGATAATTATATTTGGAAGATTCCATAATAGTCTCAGAAATTCATCTAACTTTCTTTTCTCCTTTTAGCTCTGATATAAGTAGAAACAGTTGCAGGATTTTATTTCTATTCTGGAAGTTCTGAAGTTGCATGCAGGCCAAGGAATTATAGTCCTGCCCTAATGTGACTCACACTGGCTTGTTCTGAAGAGAAACAGGCCCTTAAAATCCTGTTGGTCACAAGTATAACCCATGTAGTGGCTCAAATGAAAAACCTGAAATGAACAGGCTACACAGTTAGACAGTCTCAGATCGTGGTTTGAGGATTCTCTGTGAATTTGATTTGCTACACTTAACTAAATAGGGAGAATATCTATTTGCATTTGAAGATAAACAGAAAAAAATAATAAACTAGTGAAGTAATTTTATATAATATGTCTATAATCATTAAGAAGAATCGTAGAAACTTATTTCCAAAATATTTCAAGCTGATTCACAAGATAGGGTTTCTTGTTTGTTTCTTTTTTTTTTTATTAATTAAATCTTTATTGTTCAGATTATTACATTGGTTCCTCTTGTTTCCCACCATAACTCCCCTCCACCCA
>NW_005871817.1:240105-259631 GCF_000147115.1 Myotis lucifugus | reverse complement strand
TCTCAACTTTGTCCCTTGGCAGAGATGGCCCAGCTGTCCCTCCATATCTCCCCCACGTCCCTGATGAATGACCCCCCTAAATTTGAGCTGGTCAAGTGGCTCTCTGAGTAAAGACTACATTTCCCGGGCTTCTTTGCTGTGAGGTGTGGCCATGTGATTAAGTTCTGGCCAATGATATAACTGCAACACCTGGGCCACATCCTTTTTGGGGAGGGCATGTTCTTCTCCAACCCTTCCGCTTTTCTGCGTTGGAACGCAGATCTGATGGCTGCAGCCGGGCAGCCGTCTTGGGTTCTGAGGAGGAAGCCACATGTTGAGGACGGCAGAGCAAGTTAGGAGCAGCCTGGATCCCTGATGACCGTGGAGCTGCCGTGCCAGCCCCAGATGCTTGCTTCTTGTTCTCTACTGGAGAGAGAGTGTGTAGAATGCTAATTGGTAGATACCTAACTCATGGTATGACCTTGGCCCAGTCAGTTTCTGCCTCTGGGCCTCAGTGGATCCGTTTGAACAAAATAAGAGTTTGGGACTAGCATCTCCAAGGACCCTTCCTGTTCTGACATTTTAAGGACAGAACCCAGGGTGGAGGCTCATTGCTGAAGTTAAAGGCTCTGCCTAGTGAACTGACTCTACAGCCTAACAGGAGACTCGGAAAAATAGAAGAGTTCCCAAGAGCTGAGGGTCCATCAAGACTGGGAGAGGGTTTGCCTTGGCTGGTGTGGCTAAGTGGTTAGAGCATCAGCCCTTGCAGCAAAGAGTCACAGGTTTGACTCCCAGTCAAGGAGGGGGTGGGGGGCGGCGTTTGCTGGAGGCAAACAATAGACGTTTCTCTCTTTCTCTCCTCTATCGCTCTCTCTCCCTCCTTTCTACTCTCTCTGAAAGCAATGGAAAAAATATCCCCCGGAGAGGAGAGGATTTAACAACAACAACAAAAGACTGGAAGGGGGTAATATAAATAAGTGTCTCAACAGGGCCCACAAGGCCCTACCTGATTGAGGCCCTGCCCATCTCTCCCACCTCCTCTCTGTGACCCCGTCTCTTGTTGCCTATACTCCAGCCACACTGGCTTCCTTCCCAGGGTGCCAAGTGTGTGCCTACCTCAGGACCTTTGCACTTGCTGTTCCCTCTGCCTAGAATGCTCTTCCCTCCAAACCTTTATTCAGGCCTCTGCTCATTGTCATCTCCTCAGAAAGACCCACTCGACTCTCCTGATGTTGCCATCCTCCATTCCCTATTACAATGAAGTTGAATGTTCTTTATAGAAGCACTTACCAATAGCTAGCATTTTGTTATTTTTGGTTTCTTTTTTTCTAATTTCTCCAGTCAAATGTAAACTCCATGAGAGCGACCACCGACCATGTTAACTGCCAGGTCACCAGGACTTGGAATAGCACTTGGCACATAGTAAGTGCTGACTAAATGCTTGCTGAATAAACATAGGTGAGGATAGGAGGACAAGAATTGACAAGGAAATTGACACCTATTGAGCCAGGCACCGTGCTGGATGCCTTATGTGAATCATCTCGTTCACTCTCCCTAACACTCACAGGTAGGAGTTGTTATTCCCATTTTCCAAATCTGGAAACTGAGGTCCCACAATCACAGGCAACTCGATCTCGGATCCCAGAGCTGTAAGCGGTGGGACTGGGGTTTCAGCCCAGGCGCCCTGGATCGGATCGTGTCCGGTGGGTGCTCATTATTCTGGCCAGTCACCCTCCGATGTCCTAAATCCGCTCGTTCAGCCTCTCCCTCCACATGCTGAGCAGCTCCCCACTGCCTCCCAGGCAGCCGCCTCGCTGGCTTTGATCTTCAGCTTCTTTCCCTTATCTCCGCGGAGATGGTGCTTAAAGGCTGTGGAATCACAGAGGCACTGAGAAGCGTGAGCAGACAGGCCTTTTCCACTTTGAAATGTGAAGACTGTTTGTTTCAGGATGGAAAAGAGGATGGTGTCATTTCCGAGCACATCTTCTGCCAGACTCGCTTCAGGAACTCCTGCCTGCTCACCTCGCATGATCTTCATGCCAACCCTGACCGGGAGGCGGCTATGTGGCCTCGAACTGGTCTCATCACCTCCTCTGAGCCTCGGTTTTATCATCCAGAGAGTGGGGATGTCAACACCAACTTTACAGAATGGCCGAGAGGTAAATGGGATAAAGGGCGGGGTGAGGGGACTTGGTTTTAGGGTTTAATCAAGGACATTGCCTGCAGCTCAATAGAAAATACCTTGACCTCCATCCTGTGGGTGACCCCGACCTCTGACTACAGCATCCTGGTGTCACAACATATCAATATATCATGAATCTGAAGAGCCCCCTCTATCCAGAACCCTCTCCTTTCCTGGCCATGTCACCTTAAACAAGTCCCTTCACCTGGCCGAGCCTCAGTTTCCCTGTATGTAAACTGAACAGTCTAGATGAATGTCTCTTCCAGTCCTGAAGCCCGGAGGCTTCTCTATGAAAGGAAGCTGTGCTCCAGTCTGTAATCCAGGTCTCTGGGAAATGCATCCAAGTCTGGGGGTGCCTGCAGGCGGGAGAGGATGGTGGGCACATGACAGTTCTCCAAGAAACGTGGAAGACTGGGGAAAGAGCTGTGCGGGCAACATCACATCCTTGGCAAAGGTGCCAGGGAAATGTCAGAACAAAATGTGCTGGCTGCGATCTGGAAATGAAAAATCCATTCCTGGCTTCCCTGAAGCAAATCCCTCTACTTCCCAACATCCATCTCCGGGAGGGGAATTAGCCACGGCTCAGTTCTCTTCAGCACCACGGACAGCACCCCGGGTTCACCTTCTAGGTTCCCACCCAGGCCTCAGTGTACCAGGCACAGTGCCTGGCATCACGGCCAATGAGAGGAACAGCCTTGCTCCCCTCCACTTGGGGACTTACCATCTGGTTCAGGGAGAAGACTGGCATGCAAGGAAAACTCAACACCCAGTGCCAGGTGTTCGTTCATGCCACAGAAGGACCCTTCCAGCCAATGTTGGGCTTGACTTCCATTCGCACATTTGGCTGTCACTGAGCAGCTGCTGTGTGCCTGGTTCTGCGCAGCGTCAAGGAGGAAGAATACAGATGAATGAAGACCGGGCCAACCTTTGAAAAGCTTAGGGTGAGCGGGGGAGACTGGAAATCAGTAATTAAGCAAAATAGCTCACACTAATTAGGTGATTATATGCCAGGAATGGCACTCGGAGCTTGACACATAATGAGCCGGCTACTGTTTTTAGTCCCATTTTACAGGTGGGTAAACCAGGTCAGGTGACTTGCCCTTGGTCACTCGGGGTGGAGGAGGCAGGGCTGAGATTTGCACCCAGGTGGTCAGGCTCCAGAATCCTGCCACAGACGGTGAGGAATGGAGGGGGGAAACACTTGGATCAGCCTAGAAGAGGGTGATGGGGAATTCCTGGAGGAGGTGACACCTGGGCTGAATTTTCCCAGGTGAGGAAGTGGGGACAGGGTAGAGAGAATAACTCTCGGGAAGCCAGGAAATGTAGCATTTCATATTGGTTCCTCCTGGCTACAGCAAAGGGTGTGGGATGGGGTGGTAGTGGAAGGAGAGGCGAGAAGGGTCCCCAGGGATGGGACCTTGGGAAGTGTTATGCTAAGCAAGGGAGTTTGGGCTTTATTCTGAAGCGCTGCAGAGACACCAAAGGGTTTCAAGCATTGAAGGAAATGGAACAGATAAGTCTTTTGGAAAGTGGTTGACAGTGCTTTGGGATGGTCTAGACATGACCACTGGTAACAGCTAGTGGGGCTGCTGAAGAATGCCCGGTGAGGGAGGGCCAGGGGAGGCCGAGGTGAAGCAATGGAGCAGGGGTATGACTACAGGAGTCCTTGAGGAAGGCATGACTTTGGATTAAGACCAAGGGCTCTGGTCGCCCATCTCCTGGGTCCATAGCCAAGACCGGGAGTGAGAACGCCACGCCGTAGGCTGCCCACTTTATAGCTCATGCACTCGATTCACAAACCCCTCTTGCTCAGGACCCAGCTAGTTTTACTTTACATACAATTCCCAAATCCACAGCAGATTCGAAGTGGAAAGTTTTACAGGATGGGAGAACGGTTGAGGCAGACACCCTGACAGCAGTGAGAAAAGACGACTGACATTAGGAGACCAAAACCTTTTTTTTTAAGCCCAAACAAGTGGCATCATGTGGTAGATTTCAAAAGAATCAATGCAACTTACACGAAGGATACTCTACTTAATAAAGTATGGAAATAGGTCACATTTAAAAAAACATTTTTACCCAAAGGCTAGAATAAAATTAGAAAATTTGAATAATCAACAGAGCAAGCCCTCAGCTATACAGATTGGCAAATCGCCCCTAAGATCCAGAGGACCGAGACCTTGCTGTGCCTTGCATTTCCAGAACCTTCCAGAACCCTATCCTATCCATCAGCTTACCCGATCCTCATTCCACCCTCTGAGGAAAGTAGGCGGAGGGGCCAGCCCCATGTCACAGATGAAAAACCTCATGTTGGCTTTTCACAACCTGCTCAAATGGCTCATTATCTTCCAGCTGACACTTAACCCAAAGCTCTCCTGTCCTCCCTGTTTGCCTCCCCTTCCCTCACTCCCCTTCCCGGGCAGGCCACACCCACAGGTGCTGGACACCTGCTGCTGTTGATTAGCTGGCGAGATGGCCCTGAGCAGCAGCCCTCTCCTCCACAGATCTACATGCAGTGACATCACGGAGAGCATTTGCATAGCCATCAGCTGATCAACACCCAGCCTCCCACATACTGTCCCTCTCTGTGGGCGAGCCCTCTCCCTGGGACTGGGCTCATGAGACTTCAGCAGCCAGACCTGCACTGCACATTTTGCATGTGCTTCTTCACTGAATGCACAACAACAACTGGTAAAAGAAACAGTAAGAACTGTGTTTCCTCCCATTTCTCAGGCTAAGAAACTTCTGGAGTTAAGGATGCAGCCAAGGTCATGCCAATGATAAGTGGTAGAGAAGGAGTTTGAACCCGAGTGTCTGACTCCAAACGCTGGGCACCTGACAGCTCTAGCATCTTCCAACAGAGGTACAGTGAGCTAGGGCTTGGGGTGGGGGTCCCACAGACTTTTCCTGGGAAGGCGCCTTTTCCCACTGCCCCACACGTACCTGCTGGCTGAGAGTAGTCCCTGGTGCACCTGCTCTGTCAGAGGAGGGGGCTGGTGAGGAGTTTCCAGCCAAGGAGAGGGTGTGGCCAGGTCCTTAGGCTTGGGCAGCCTCCTATAGGGCCTTCTGGGGAGCCCTGAGCTGCAGCCCAAAGCCCGATGGAGCCACAGCCTGTTGTCAAGGCGCTGCGTGACCTGGGCCGCTGTGTGATGAATGAGCTCTGATGGCTCTTCCTGACCTGCCTTCTGGGAGGCTGACTTTCCAGGGGCTGGAGACGGAGGGAAGGCACAATCCCAGCCTCTCAATGGTCCCCCAGGGCTGGCACAAGGTGAAGCCCCCGAGCTGGGGCCCAGGCAGGCTCACTGCCCTCTGTGATCCAGTCACTCCCAGGAAGAGGGATAGAAGACACCAGCAGCCTGGACGGGAGTCTCCCTCTCACCGAACCATTGGACAGCCGAGATAATCAATTCAATGACTACGGCCAAGGGTGACCCTGAGTGGGGATGGTGAAGGATTAGAAAAGACAGACATGAGAATAAAGCTGAGGCTGGGTGGGACGCTGCCCTCTCTGATGGATAGAGACAGTGCCACGGACTACAAGCCGTGTCTTTATTTTATAGCCAGATTCCATGAGGCAAAGTAAGGGCACGGTCAAGAGGCTTACAACATTCTCGTGGGTTTCGATCCTACTCAATTACATGCACCTGAACTCTATCAAGCCCATATTACTCAGACACATGGAGCCACGTGTTCGGACCATAGGTTCAAGCTCACATCTATAGCTGTTGGCTATAATTGTGCTGGGAGGGCTCTGCCCTCCATGCTGGGACTTGCACGTGGCAATGAGAGGACTGTGCCCTCTCATCAGTCCAAAGCTTGAACCTGTCCAAACACTGTAGCCGCTCTCCACACTTTGCTCCTAGCCCAGGGTTTATCTCAGTCTGAGGCCCAATCTGCATTTCTCTCTTTTTGTCTGTCGGGTGTCATTGGTCTAGGGCCTGGGATGGGGTCACCTCTGCCATGTCATCTGAGCAGAGCCCAGGATGAAGATCCACAAATTCTCCTTGCCTCCCCGCTAAAGCCAGGAAACCCTGACCACTGGCCAGGCCCAAGGCCTCTAGGTCCTTAGATCCCAGGTCCTTTGGCTCCATCTGGTGGTAAATCTACAAAATAGCAACAGGGGCCCTCAAGTGAGAGGAGGGGTGAGAAGGGGAAGAAGTACTGTTTTATAGCCTGTATGAACCACCATGTACTTTGGTAAGAGACAGACGAATCTTGGTCCCACCCATTAGCTGCTATGCACAGCCCTCCCTTGAGCCTCAGTTTGCTCATCTGTAAAATGGGTATAAATAATCCCACCCTTATAGTGTTACCTTTGGTGAGTTTTGATTGAAGGGCTCTGGAAATGATCTGTAAACGGTGGCAGTTACACGATTATAAAAGCCTTTGAACTGTACACGTAACACTTATGCACTTTATATAAGTTATAGTTCAATAAAAAATCAACATTAGGGGCAGCTGTCTTTGCCTCCTTGGACCCATCTCCTCACAGGCCTCCCCTGCAGCTATGTGGAGACCCAGGCCCAGCACCCCTCGACTGTGGGGCCCAGGATCTCTCTCCAGCACTTTCTCATCTTACCCCCAAAATGCCTGCGGATGCAAGAATGAGCACGTTTACCCAGCAGGCCAGGCAGCTGGCACAAGTGTGAAATTTCTTTGAAGTCTTGGGTTTTGTCTCAGAATTATATACAGATTCTGCATTCTGCTCCATGATGTTTCTGTTTTTGCTTAAATCTAAAAATAGTGCTTTAAATTACTTTCACTGAAGGAAATCGACTCTCCAGGAAGATAATCAGCTCATCCTGCAGCTTCAGAGACACCCCAGCTCAGCGCCATGGACCTCTGGGCAGCTGGAAATTTGAAAAATGTTGGCCTCTACCTTTGGGTAGACTAGATCCCTGACCTTTCACCTATGACCTGTGCACAGACACCCTCCTTGAGCCACCTCTAATTTTGGGCCCTCTGAACTGTAGTTAACCCTGACCTGTGCCTTGGGGCCATCACGAGAGATGGACTCTGCTCAGGTAGGATGGAGGCGTGGCAGTGCCAGGGACCATCATTCACCTGCCTGTGAAGGAAAGCAGCACAGCCAGGGACAAGGGACGCCAGGACACAGCAGCACCCTCATGACATCATTGACTCTCTTGGACCCAGCAGAACCCTGGCTATCCCAAGGTGCCCATAAATTCCTCTTGTTTTGCCTAAGCTAGTAAGAGCTGAGCTTTGTCATTTGCAGCCAAAAGAGTCCTAATCGACCCACCTTCCCTAGAGAGGAGAACACTCTGGAGTACCTGCAAATATGTGGAGGCCATCATGGGGAGCAGGGCTCATGGGCCAGAACCCAGACTGAGATGTAGGAGATGGAACGAGGCAGGAGAAGGATGGGAAGGAAGTACTTCCCGAGTCAGATCCTTCCAGAGACCGGCAGGTCTACTTTATCAGAGAGTGAGCTCCCTGTCCTTGGGGGCATGTAAGCATAAGCTGATAATCTTGTAGGAAAAATGTAGAGGGATTGAGGCACTAGGATGGAGTGGACCATCCTATATAATAAAAGCCTAATATGTAAATCGACCAAATGGAGGAATGACCAGTGGAATGACCGGTCGCTATGATGCACACTGACCACCAGGCGGCAGATGCTCAATGCAAGAGCTGCCCCCAGCCCACAGGCCACAGGCCAGCTAAGGCAGGTGTCAGCAGGGGCCCCCCAGTCACCCCACTGGTCACCCCATAGATCAGCCCTGATCACTGGCCAGGCCTAGGGACCCTACCCATGCACGAATTTCGGGCATCGGGGTTCTAGTTTATCTTATAAAGTTGCTGCCCTTTCTGAGACTCTGATTCCACAATACAGTGGGGCCTTGACTTATGAGTGTCCCGACTAACGAGTTTTTTGAGATATCAGCTATCTCTCGGCCAATTTTTTGCATTGAGTTGATAGAGTAATTTGAGTTAACGAGCTCCTTAACGAGCTTGGTCTCGGAACGAATTAAACTATAAGTCAAGGCCCCACTGTACTCTCTAAGCCAGGGGTGGGCAAACTTTTTGACTCGAGGGCCACAATGGGTTCTTAAACTGGACCGGAGGGCCGGAACAAAAGCATGGATGGAGTGTTTGTGTGAACTAATATAAATTCAAAGTAAACATCATTACATAAAAGGGTACGGTCTTTTTTTTTTTTTTAGTTTTATTCATTTCAAACGGGCCGGATCCGGCCCGGGCCGTAGTTTGCCCACGGCTGCTCTAAGCCCTGTCCAAGGATGTCATTTCCCTGCTCCAGTGACCAGACCTGTATAAAGTCACCACTCCTCTCTCAGCTGGAGGCACAGTGGGAACAGCAGGTGGGTGACTGGCTCTGTGAAACCTGTTCTCAGCAGAGGTGTGGTAATTGGCCACCCACACGTCAGGATTCTAGCAAAGAGGAAAACTTAATGACTCAAAGTAACCGTAGTCTGAATCTCTCCATTACTGCTGTGGTCTACGTTCTTTGCGTGCAAACACCCGTGGGAGAGGCAGTATGTAAAATCTTGGCAATGTCGAGTTTAGCACAAAGAATGTCTCATCCCCTTTCTAGTGGGACAACTTCTCACCCACGAAAGATGAGTGCTTCTGAAACCACAGCCAAGAAGTGGAGACCAAGGGTTGGAGTGGAAAAGTTCAGGCCCAAGTAAAATGTCCTTGCGGAGATCTGACTTCCCCACAGCTCACCCCCAAGCCTGCCAGCGTTCACCAAGAAAACGTTCAGTTGTGTGCAGTGGGCGGACATGAGGATGGCAGGAGCATTAGCATAAGGAAGAGAGTCAAGTGCACAATATGGATTCCCAGGAATTTCTTCTCTGCATGTCACAGATGGAGCCCCTGAAACCCAAGCATCTAGCGGGCAGCTACAGCCAAAGGGTGCTTCCGTGACCTGTGGTGACGGCACTCGGAGGAGGACAGGCCACGCTGCTCTGGCCACCCCGACACCACGACCTCACCAAACAGCTCAAAGACAGGGTCCCATCGGAGTGCCAGATTGGTGACTGCCGACAGCTGCACGGTGGCTTCATAACCCAGGCCCTGCATAACCCGGAGGACACCTTTAAGTCACTCCATGTTCGTAGTGTTATTACTCCAGTTGCCCAGCAGAGGGCAGTAAAGTACTACGAGGAGGAGGCGCCTTTTTCTGATTTGCCCAGAAACCACTGTGCTCCTTAGACAGCAGGAATCTTGGAAATGAGGATCCGCTCTCCAGACTCTAAGACTACGATTCTTTTTCCTATTTACAGAACCGCTGCTGTTTCATCTCCAAGTTTCCAAATGCATGTAGTACCAGTTCTTGATTTTTTTTTTTCATTTTAGACATCGTCTTAGACTCACTAGGAACCCCAGACTCCCCCTCCCCAAACACACGCACACACCTTCTCTCCCCTGCCTCTCACTGGTTTCGGTTAAATCACTGTCTACAATATTTCTGTCATCTCTGGACTGATGCAACCTTGTCATCATGATTTTCTGCCCAACGTTGCTTCCGACCAATACACTAATTTCATAGCAAAATAGCAACAATGGACTTGGGCCCATGGAAATCACTAGTCTTACCAAGTACTCCATCACCCGGAAGCAGGTGGCCTAACTGGAAAGGGGAATGGCCTTTGGAAGACTCAGTTAAATGCTCGGCAACAAGGCATTATTCCTCTCATAGCCACAATAACAGGGCCAGAACACACAGAGTGGCCGTGCCTTCTCTCACTGTTAGCTAATAACCACTTACAGAATTTTTGCATCTTGTCCCCACAACTTCGAACTCTGCTAATTTGAAATTCTTTGTTCCCCAGGGAGAAACCCTTCCACCAATGGGCCCACTCGGCTTAGTCAATAGGACTGGGGACTCCGGGTTCCTCCTGCCGTGAACCAACAGTCACAAGAGGAGGTCCTTCTATTGTCTGGGGTAACTGATCCACTAATTGGGCTGCTACTCTACAATGGATGCACTATGTCTAAAACCCAGAGGACCGTCTGGGGCAGAGGTCCTCAAACTTTTTAAACAGGGGGCCAGTTCACTGTCCCTCAGACATTCCACACATGCGCACTGCGGGCCCGGGACGAGTCGGCTGCTAAGCAGGACAGGCATCGGTGGCAAAAACACCCGGCGGGCCGGATAAATGTTTTTGGCGGGCCGCATGTGGCCTGCGGGCCGTAGTTTGAGAACCCCTGGACTCTGGGGGCACCTCTTAATTCTTCCATGTCCCAAAATGTAAAGCTACAGCAATCACAAAAGGCTGGACCACTGGAAAACCAGACTCTTGAGAAACGAAGATTTGGGTCACCCCAACCAACCAAGGTTTTGGCTGAAGGAAATGGAACTTGGCAGGAATAGTAGGAAGAAATTGTAAAACTCAGCTATGACCTGGTGACCAGTAGGGAAGCAAGGAGTGTTGCACCAATATGTATTTTCTTGCTTATTATGTGTGTATATTTTATATTTGTATATATTACTAGTTTCTTTTTTTCACTATCCTCCTTTCCCCTGATGATTTTATTAAAGGATTGTTGATGAAGGTTAATTTTACAATTTAGTCTTTAGACTCCAGAGTAGGTGACACTGTGCTTCAACCTGAGGAGCAGTTAATATCATCGCCCACAGCGAACAGTGTGACTGTTCCCCAGAGCAGGACACAATGAATGTTGGGACCAGGGGTCTCCCCTTTGAGACATTTCCATGCCCCCTCTTCTGTGCCCTGCTCTGCAATACCGGGTTCAATCTGAAAAGTTCATCTCTCGCTTGCCAGCTGGCTCTCTGCCATTTGAGGGTGACTAGAAGGGGAGCCCAAGGCAAGAGACGGGGAGAAGGGACTTGGTCCTTCTTGCTTGAATCCATTCCTGTCAGTGTAACCCTCGCAATGGCTCTTGACCTTGGTAGTGGCGATCAGTTGCAGTGGCCTCGGTTCCTATTTCCAGCTTCCTTCAGCAGTCCCACAAGCAGCCTCACTGCATCCCTTGGAGATGCTAGCACTTTCCCAACAGGTCAGAGTCCCAACCACATGACGCTCTCCTCTGAGATCCTGAGGTGCCATTAGCAGCCAATCAGTATCCTCTCCCTAGAAGTCAGCAGCCAATCAGCATCCTCTCCCTAGAAGTCAGCAGCCAATCAGTATCCTCTCCCTAGAAGTCAGCAGCCAATCAGTATCCTCTCCCTAGAAGTCAGCAGCCAATCAGTATCCTCTCCCTAGAAGTCAGCAGCCAATCAGTACCCTCTCCCTAGAAGTCTAAGTGACAGCTGTGCAGAGCCCCTCCTTGGAGCTCTGGAGATGCCATCCAGCTAGACAGCATCCCCTCCAAAGACGTCTACTTGATTTCCATGTGTGTGACTTGCTCTTGGAGGGTGGCAGAGGCTTAGGGAGTCTTAGGTGAGCTTCACCCCAGCTGCAGAGGGCAAAGGCTGGCACAGAGGTTCCCCTTCAAGGTGCCTGGGCCAGGAAGCAGATTGGCACCCTGCAGGGAAACAAAACAGAGCGATAATTATTGCATTAAGAAGTTAATGCGGAAAAATAGGTGCTGATTCTGAAAGATAGCAAAAGAGGCACTGATAAATTTCAACTTTTATTCCTAATATAAGCTCCCACTGAAATAGAAATAGAAGGACATTTCCAAATATATAAGAAGGAGATGAATAAAATGTACAGCAAATATATAAAAACCTGCTAGAAGCTGGCATCACTAACAATAAAAAGACGCCTGCTGTCATCTCCATCCTAATCGCCACTTTTTTGGAGCTTCTAACTAATGCAATAATAGAGGAAAATTAATGGAGATTCATAAATATTTAAAAAGAAGAAGCAAATTATTCGCATGAGCTACTCTTGTCTATCAAAAAAGTCCCAGAGAATCAACTCAGAATTATCACAAACAGTAAGATAGCTAATCTGAATATAAACTTATAACCATCAATAGCTCTCCAATATAACAGCAAGGACAATATAGAAAAGAAATGTAATTGAAACAGACCCTACTCACAATAGCAGCAAAAGCTATACAATACCTTGAAATAAACCTAACAGCAAATAGTAAGGTCCGTAAGAAGGAAACTATAACACATCGCTGAAGATGGTAAACGAAGACGCGAATACAAGGCAGAAACGTACCGCTTCCTGAAGGAGCCTCGATATTGTGGAAAAGTCAGTGTCCCTCAAATTATCCTATACATTTAATGGCATTCCATCAGAATCCCCATCACTTCCTTCCCCAAATCCGTGGCCCTGGTCAAAACCATTAGATGAACTACAATAGAGGGGCATTCTAGAAGGAACATGAGCAGTACTCCTCAAAAATGAGGTCATCCAAAAGAAGGAAAGTCTGGTCACGGTCACGGCCAAGGGCCCAAGGAGACACACTGAGTAATGTGCTGTGTGTGTTGGGCAGGGGGTTCCTAACAGAAAACGACTTTAGGCAAACACTAGGGAAATCTAAATAAGTGATGGACTTTAGTTAATAATAATGGATCCATATTGATTCATTGATTATCACCAACATACCACTAATGTAAGGTTACTAAAAGTAGGGGAACTGGGTGTGGCGTGTATGGGAACTCTCCGTAATATCTTCACAGTTTTTCTAGAAATCTAAAACTGTTTAAAAAGTAAAGTCTACTTAAATAACCCCAGTGGGACACAGGAAGCTCACAATTTGCAGGGGAGTCCCTTGTGTTGGAGGCAGGGTGGAGGGGAGAAGGGCTCTGTTCTCAGGCAGTTTTTTCCCCTGGAGCTGAAGTCGGCCTCAGTGTGGTTCCAACCAGCATTCCTGAATTTTCTCCCTCATCCGCATGGGGTCCTGCAGGCTTAGGAATGTGTGGCATTCAGGAGTCTTATCCTAGAGTTTCTGGGACTGGAAAACAGTCTCTCTCTATGGCCTCAATCTCCAGTTCTCCCTCCTTTCTTCGCTCTAATGGACAAGAAGGAAAGAACAACACTAGAAACTCATTTCATCTTTTGAATGATGATTGAATCTCACATTCCCAACCCAATTGCCAGATGAGGAGACTGAGACTTAGGAATAAGTCACTGGTTCCCACACCCTCCACAACCGAGGTCCCCTGAGATGGAGGGAGTCGCCCAGAGTCGGTCTGGAAGCAGCGCTAAGGTCACGTGTCCAGCTCCTCTGTCTGGGACCAAGGGCCGTTTGCAAGGCCAGCTCCACACCTGGCCTCGCCTGAGAGCCAGGGGTTCCTTTTGCCTGCTCCCTGGCTGTGACTACTGCTGGGAATTCTGGAGAAAGCTGTGCAGCCTTCTACACGTCACATGATGTCTTAGGTCTTAATGCTGCAAGCAACAGGAATCACTCTGGCTGATTTCAGTCACCAGCCTCCTGTAGTCCTGACACACAGTACAAGGGCTGGTCTGTGTGACCAGTAGAATATGGCAGAAGGGATAGTATGTCACTTTGAGATGAGGTTAAAAAAGAATGCAGCTTGCTCTTCCTCCTCCTCCTCCTCCTCCTCCTTCTTCTTCCTGTCTCTCTCTCTCTCTCTCTCTCTCTCTCTCTCTCTCTCTCTCTCTCCATTCACTTTGAAGGAGATCAACTGGCATGTCATGAGCAGCCCTATTGCTATGCCTACAAGGATCTGAGGCCTCTTGCCAACAGCTACAGCCGCATGAATAGGACAACCAACTGGCCCGGTTTGCCTGGTACCGACCTGGTTTTAAAGCTGACAGTCTGTGTCTTGGGAACCCCTTCTTCACTCCCGGGCCAACTTGGACGGTTGGTTAGCCTACACTGAGGGGATCTGGGAGTAGAGCCTCTAGCCCCAGGCAAGCCTTCAGATGACTGCAGCCCCACTGACAACTTGACTAACCTCATGAGAGATTCTGAGCCAGAAACACCCAGCTAAGGGGCTCCCAGAATTCCTGACTCCCCCCAACTGTGAGATAATAGATGTTTATTATCTTCAGCTGCTAAGTTGTGGGGGGGAGGGGGGGGCATTTGATTTGCAGCAATAGATAACTAGTGCATTAATTTAGGCAAATAGGAACATGTAGAAAGGAATTCAGGTAGCTCATGACCCTCTGAAAGGCAGGTGGGGGTGCACAGAGCCGAAGCCACAGCCAAGATCATGCCACAGGACCAGTGCAGTGAGGACGCTGCCAACACGGACCAACGGGGACTGTAGCTTGCACCACCCGTCCCCCAGCTCTGCTGCACCCAGCCAGGGGCAGCCCTGCCCTGAGAACTGACTTCTCATCCCTGCTCTCACCAGAAAGGACTGCCCATGGTCCATGCCTGTGTCACTAGCTCCCAATTCAAAGTCAGGGGAATGCACCTGATTGGCTGAACCGCTATTGTGTACCTGTGCCTTACACAAGCTGTCTTAGTCCATCCAGGCTGCTTCAAAACAAGAAAATGACCTCTCACCGTTGTGGGGGCTGGAAGTCTGAGATCAAGGTACAGGCAGATGAGTGTCTCTGGGGAAGACTCACTTCCTGGTTCATAGCCGTCTGTCTTTTGTGTCCTTATATGGTAGACAAGGGGCCAGGGAGCTCTCAGGGTCTCTTATAAGGGGATCCCATTCACAAGGCCCCCACCCTCATAACCTAACCACCACCCCAAAGTCCCACCTCCTAATACCATCATATTGGGGATTAGGTTTCAACAAATGAATTGGGGGGGGGCGTGTAGGGGCAAACCTTCAGTCTAGAGCACTGGGAATGGGAGTTACTGGCGGTTTTGGCTTCTCTCGTGGGCATAAGGGAGGGCACACCCTGCTTCTCCCCAAGGCTCAAAAGGCAAGAGGTTCCCTGGTCACTGGAAGGGGCACCAGATGCTGGGCAGCCGGGGGAAAAAGAGACATGTCCGCATCTAATGAAGTAAGATGTTTCCGAACATGCCTACCTACTCACCTGGCACTCGGTGAAGGTCAGAGGCCCCACAGCAGCCACGGTGATTGTGTGAAAACGTATGATCACGTCCTGCTCATCTCCCGGCTGTGAAGTTGCCAGTGGCTTCCACTGCACTTCAAGTCATTCTAAAGCGTGGAAAAGCATGGCTCAGGCCCACCCACTTCTCCCCCTTCGTCTCCTTCCCTGGCTCCCCTTCCGCACTCCCCTCTGGGCACACTGGCCTTCTGCCTCCTCATACAATGAGCCCAGCGAGGCCCTGCTTCAGGGCCTTTGCACGAGCTGTATCGCCGGCCAAGGAACTCTTCCATCAACTCTTGCTGGGGCTGGCTCCTTAGAATCTGTTAGGGCTCCCACTGAAATGCCACTTCCTAAGAGAGGCCTTCCTTGTCCTCATGATCTAAAGTTGCTCCTTGCCCAGCTGGCATGGCTCAGTTTTTGAGCATCACCCTATGAACCAGGAGGTCGCTGGTTTGATTCCCGGTCAGGGCACATGCCCAGGTTGTGGGCTTGATCCCCAGTGTGGGGTGTGCAGGAGGCGGCCGATCCATGATTCTCTCTCGTCGTTGATGTTTCCATCTCTCTCTCCCTCTCCCTTCGTCTCTGAAATCAAAAATATATTAGAAATAAACTTACAAAAATAAAATGAAAATTAAAACTGCTTTGTTTAAAAAAAAAATTAAAAGTTGCTCCTTCACCCCGACCCTACTATCCCCTACCTCCACCCCCATTACCTCCTTGCTGGACACATGGTAAGTAGTCTGTAAGGGGCAGTGGCTTATGTAGAAAAGAGGGGCTATGTAATGGGGGATACTTTCGGGGAATAGGGAGGGGGTAGTGGTTTGTGCTTCCTGGGGAGCAGGCAGAAGAGAGAGAGGCAAGCTGCTTGTCAGTAGAGCAAAAAATAGCAGTGATGGTCTGACCCAGGGCATTTGATCTTAGCTGTCGTCGGCAGCTGGGTGAGGAATCCCTTGGTCTTGAGCCAGTCCCTCCTTCCTTCCAAGAGAGGGATCCCTCAGCTGCTGAGCAAGTGGACAAGACCAGATCAGAGACAGAACTGTGCCTGGCTTAACAGAAGGCCCATGGAATCCTGGTCCCTTCAACAACTCCTCCAAATGTGGATTTATTGTAAACATTTATTTCTTGCAATTAAAAAAAGGGGGACATCTTTCATAAAAGGCAGAGAAGACAAGGCTGAGTCAGTAGGGTTAGAAGCGGAAAGGGAGAAATGAGGAGGAAGCAACTGCCAACGTTGTGGGGGATGGGGGTGGAATTTGGCCCTGAGCTTCCTGGCAGCCTGTGCAAAAAGGAAAACCTGATCAGTTACGGAGCTCTGTTTATTAGCGAGGGAGATGTCTGCCATGTCTGCCGGTTCCTCGAGGGAAATGCAATCGGTTTTCAGTATTAGTTTTTCCAGGCACTAAATCCTGAGTGACATTTCTCCTGTCGAGGCTTTAGAAGGGGTCATTCATTGATGCAATAAACACCGTTCTTGTTTTATAGCAAATGGGAAGTGAATCTCCAGTGATGTGGCCATTTAACTGGCAGCTCATCGGATGGATGTATATTCTGCTTAAGTATCATTATTATTAGAAGATGAGAAAGACCACATTGGCTTTTCCTTCTAAAGAGCCGAGCTTCATTCCCCTTAGAGCAGTGGTTCTCAACCTTCTGGCCCTTTAAATACAGTTCTTCATGTTGTGACCCAACCAAAAAAATTATTTTCGTTGCTACTTCATAACTGTAATGTTGCTACTGTTATGAATCGTAATGTAAATATCTGATATGCAGGATGGTCTTAGGTGACCCCTGTGAAAGGGTCGTTCGACCGCCAAAGGGGTCGCGACCCACAGGTTGAGAACCGCTGCCTTAGAGCATCTCAGTGTCCTCACAGGGATGTGGAGGTGACTGGATTGTTAGCACAGCTTTTCAGGGGAAGGTCATCAAGCACCTGACCTTGCGTCACAAAGTTCCGCTCAGCTCCTTATGTGTGATATGTCTGAGGGAGAAATGAGAGAGATATTTCAGCAACCATTAGGCTGAAAGGCTGCGTATGGAAAAGGACAATGAGCCAGAAATGCACAAGAGTAGAAGACACGGAGCAATGGAGCCAGGCAGACCTGGGGTTGAGTCCTTTCCTCCCTCTAGCTGTGTGGCCTCGGGCAACTGTCTTAACCTCTCTGAGCATGGTTTCCCCATCTGTAAAAATAGTGATGATGATCGCTGCCTGGGATTACTGAGGTTCAAAAGGCAAGGTATCTGAAAGTGTGTGCCATGTGCTCTATTCCTTCAGCCCCTTCTTCTCACCCCCCCTGCCCCCCGTTTTCAGGGAATTCAAGGGGAGCTCCCACCCCATCCCTCCTTCTATGTTTCAGGCAAAACTCAGCCCTGGGGGAAGTTGAGGCGCAGCCTTACAACACCTGCCTGTGGTGATTACATTCAGGCCCTGGGACGCTTTCTGCCCACACTGACCCACAGCACCTGCACCACTCGTGAGCTGCCTTGGGCTTCCCTTCTGAGATGTTCCAGCACCTCTCCCAGCCCTGTTCCAGACTCCTGCCTGTGCCTCGGTCTTGATTACCTGCCTGTAGGGCAGCACATGGGACCGCTGGTCCAAACTCCTTGGCAGACGGGAAGACACTGGAACCTAGAGGGGAAGAGTCATGCCCCACAACTTGCAGTGTGGAGTGGCAGGCCCCTCACACCTGGATCCCTGAGTCTCTGTGCTCCCCACGTGTGAGTCCTACTCCCCAGCCTGCAGTGCCCAAGTTCAGCCCCACTCCTCAGCTCCAGCCCCAAATATAGAAGCAGCTGTACAGGAGAAAGCCCCTCCTGGCCTCTCCAGTTCATTCATTCTCTTAAAGACCTTTTTACTTTTTTGGAGGATGTGGCCACACTCTCTCTTTGTCTACCTGGCTTTCTAGTTCCACCCACTCTCTGCTCCAGCCACAGCTGACCAGCTGGCAAACGCCTGGGCACTTTGGCTCTTCCAGGTCTTTGCTGGTGCTGTCCCCGATGCCGGAATGCCATCCATCCACTGGTGGAAATTCCAAACCCCTCTCAAGGCCAAAGCTCTGATGTCATTTCCTTGGTGAACCCTCCTCTTCAAAAGGAACAAATGGCTCCTTCCTCTGGGTCCTTCCCCTGCCCAAGCCATTCGCCTCCATGTAAGGTTTAGCAAAGCTGGGTGTACATGAATGGCTGAATGAATTCAAGTGATTCCACCTCCTGGCCAGACTGAGTCCTTCTTAAAGGACCTTGTCTAGCTCATCTTGGTGCTTCCCAGGATACGCCCCGGTACCCAATACTCTGCCTGGCATGGAGCAGATAGAAGCTTGGGAAAATGTAAAGTTGTATTGAATGTCATATAATTATGGCGTCAATTACTGTTACCTGAGCATCTACTATGAGCAGCTCAGTACTTGGTCCTTTAAATACCCACGCACGGCTCCTCACACAGAGCCAGCAATGTGGGTCATTAGCGTGCCCCACTCTGCAGGTAAGAAAACTGAGGCTCAGAGCAGGTAACTCACTTCATGTCACACAGCGGTAACAAGAAGCTGGGTTTGTGATGCCAAAGTCAAGGGAAACAGACGATGTGGTACATAAAGTGCTTCTGCAAGAGACAAGAGCAGGCCCTGGGGCCCGACCACGGACGCCCATGTGGGGGCCAGGCTCCCAGCGGCATAGATTTACATGGAACTCCATCCCCTTGGGAGGCCTCCCTCAGGTGGCACCCTGAAGCCGCCAGTGCCAGCTCTTGCAGGGCTTCCGGGGACGTTGGGTGAGGCCACCGCCTCGCACTGGGCAGCCCCGCCCGGCTCCTTTCTGGGATCAAGTCCCTCCTGTCAACCTCCGATGAGGGGTAAGGCCCCGTTTTAGAGCCCGCACAGCCTTCCCTGGCAGGAGGTCCCTGGCAGTTCGGGCCACACGCCTCCTTGCAGACAAACTGCAAGGGGAAGGGGTCATTTCCGGAATGGTTTGTCCGACCTACGCCATCCCGCGGTGCCCTCCGCCTCATCACAGCCCTTGGGCTTTCTGGGCGCCAAAGGAAGCCTTGCTGGCTTTTCAGCACTTTGTCTTTACGAAAATTCCCCGTGTTTTCCTCCCAACCTTCCATCTCTCTGTGATGCGGAATCCCATTTCACAGATGGAGAAACCGAGGACCCAGCAAGTGAGCACAGCTTAACCTTCGTTTCCAGGCCAGCGGGGGACCGGCTCGCCCGGTTCTCAGAATCTCAATCCCGAGAACAAATCTCTATCGGAAGAACACGTGCGTTTCGCGACTGGTAATCCGCAGCCCCCACGTAAATAGTTAACGTTTTAAACGACCCCCCAAACCCCTTTCCCTTAGCTTTCGGGGGGGGGGGGGGGGGGACGCCTTTTTACGGGTTTGTATCTCCAACCTGCTGGGCATTCAAAGGGTTAAACGGGTCCAGGCGGGGGCCTGCGATGGGCGGCGGGGCTTCGAAAGGGTTAAAAATATCAACGCTTTT
>NW_005871817.1:207555-239226 GCF_000147115.1 Myotis lucifugus | reverse complement strand
CCCGCTGACGGACGTGGCCGCCGACCAATGGGAGTGGCGGCCCGGGCCCTGCGTTCGGAATGAGAACCGGGCGACACGCGCGGGGCGGGGCGGGGCGCCGGGCCGGAGGGCTGGCCGCGGCCGCTGGCCTAGTTCTAGGGGCACTTTCGGCTGGGCGCCCGGGGCCGCTGTGCGGGGCTCCGGTCTTTCGGGATGTGGTGGAGCTTCTTCCCTCGCGGTCCATTTCCCGCTAAACGTGGCCAAGCCGGAGGCCGTTTCTTTAATATATTTTATATCTTAGTTGCGGTGTAGACTGTTCGGGAAATCTCTCCGGAGTCTAGCTTTCATCCCCCACCTTTCCCTCCTCCCGCTCCCCATCCCCGCAATCCCCAAGGTGCTCTCATCTGCAGAAACTGCGGAGACTTAGAGGCCAATGACCTTTCTCCGGTCAAGGCCAGCACGCCCCAGGCTAGTCGCTGCAATAAGAATACTAATGTCTTGGGCGCTGCACGAAGCTGGCTGAAAAGTTGTGTCTTGAAATGGGTTGGGTGATGGGGGCATTAGGCCCCCCAGGATGGGCTGGGACTTGGAGAAAAATGTTAAACCTCTCTTCCTTCTTACACGTTTGCTTCACGTGGAGAAAGGCTGTGGTACATAATTTAGAGTGGCTGAAAGGAAACACGCCCAGTTCTTTGTGCACGGGGACAGGAGACAATAATGATTGTTCTTGATGCCTGGAAACCCAATAAACTTTTGGGTTTTTGTCTGTGCTGGGGCAAAAATAATTTTCCCATGGAGCATCCTGCCTGTGGCACCCAAGCTTGCCTTGGCCCACAATTCCCCTTGAGGAGAAGGAAGGCCTTGGGAGTTGGGCACGTCCCTGGGCCAGAATGAACAGGCTGTGGTCTCCTTCCCTGGGGAGTGGGCATGGTCTTGGCCCATCAACTCTGAGAAGTGAGCAAGCAGAGTACTCTGTGGCGCATGTCTGAAAACCTCTTCTGGGAATATAGCCTTGGCAAGTTGCATTAGTTTAATGGAAAGAGGCTTGTCCATTGGAATTCTTCCTCCCCCTAATAACTGTGCCGCTGTGGACTTGGTACTGTTACCTGACCTCTCTGAACCTTGCGTCTCCATCCCTAAAATGGGGCCAACAAAGCTTGTCTGGCAAGGCCGTTGTGAGATCACATGCAATGGCAGAGATGAGATGCCTAGCTCACGACTGACACATGATTTAAGAAGCGTTCTCTCTCCCTGGAATTAGTGCCAAACATACTCTCCTGCGAATATCAGAATTGCCCGGCAGGCCCCACCCAGGTCTATCCAGTCCCAAACCATCAGGGCCTCCAAGGAGCAGCTGGGGCAGGATCTAGTTCCCTTCCCCAGTGACATTCTCAAGGATGCAAGGCTCCCCTCACTTGTCCCAGGAGCCCTTGATCAGCCATCACAACCATCATTTATGTACTATTTTGACCTGAGTTACAGTTCTGTCCTTTAGACCCCTTGGGTTGACGTGTTTCATAAATTTGTTCTCCTCAATGCCAAGAAGGCTTCTGCCATCTGTATCTTTCCTCCCTGGTTCTAGGTTATTGGCAAGGATGAAGGAAGTAAAGACCACTGGACTGAGTTAGGAGTCATAGCTGCTTATTCAGCTGCCTCCTTCGCCTGCCCTCTTGGCTATCTCATGGTCATGACTAACACATTGGGTCCCAGGCTGTCATAACTTCCTCCCTAAACTGCCTCCAGGGCTCTAATCTTGGCCAGGACTACCACCATCCTACTGGTCCTCAAGGCAGAAAGCTTGATGCCTCTGTTCCCCCACCCCAATCCATTCCATCTCCAGATCTAGAGAACTTTCACCTAGATCCCGTCCACTTCTCTCCATCTCCTCCCAGCTTCTTAGTGAAGTCACCGCTGTCACTCCCCAGGACAATAGCAAGACCCTCCTCACTGCCCAGCTGCAACCTCTCCTCCATGCCAATCTCAGCAGCAGCATCACAGCCAGAGTGTCGGTTCCAACGATTACATCAGGCTTTCCATGTCCTGCTTAAGACACTAACAAGTCTGCCCAGTGCTTTTGAAATAAGGAACCAAATTATTGCCATGACCTAAAGGCCTCGGAGTGACCTGGCCCCTGCCCTTGCCTTGGCCTCATCTCCCATCCTCCCTTGGATCTCTGCACGCCAAGCCTTGTTCTCCCCTGCACTTGCTGGTCCCTCCTTCTGGAATATTGAAACAGTTGTGAGCTAATGAATGAGGTAAGGTTGGTAAAGAGCCAGAGGGGGTGGGAGAGTGGTGGTCCTTAATGCTCGCCCATAAATATTTCCAGTTCATCTAGGCACATGGTAGGATTGAATCTAGGTCCCCTTGTGCTTGAGTAGGGCCATGTGACTGAGCAGTGAGTTGCAAACTATAGTGATACACGTCATTTCTGGACCAAAGCACTTACTTTCTGGGATGGACCCTCCAGAGTGCTCTCTTCCTGTGGCATGGCACCTGGCAGTAGGTGGGATGGTGGCTGCTTCTGCTAGCCTGGGTCCCTGCATCACCATATGAGTGGAGCCCTGTGATGTCCTATGATGGACATGCAACGTGAGTGAAAACTAAACCTTTGTTATTTTAAACTACTGAGACTTGGGGGCTGTTTGTTACTGCAGCGTAACCTAACCTTGCCTGTCCTGACTGACACAGCCACTAGACGAGTGTTCCAGGCAGAGGCAAGTACGCCTGACCCTTGAACAACATGGGTTTGAACTGCATGGGTCTACTTATGTGCGGATTTTTAAACCCATGTTCTTCAAAGATCAACTGTACACGCAGACTTGGGGAGGCTCATCCTCCGCAGCCAGGGTGACCTTTTGACAAATCTGAGTCTATCAACCCCTGCCTGAAACACCTCCGGGGACTCCCACTGCTGTTAGGAGAAAGACAGAAATCCTTAAGCTGCCTCAAGACCCGATGGGGACACCATCTTGCATCCCTGTGTTTGTCATGTTCTGCCTGGTACTTTTCTCATGTTGTCCTCCGTTCTGACCACGCATTCCACTCTGCTGCTTAGGCCTCATTCTTCATCTTTCAACTTCAGCATCACCTCTTCAGGGAAGCCCTCCCTGATGAGGTCAACCCCCGCATGACAGGCTCTCATGGACCCATGGACCCCTCCTTTGTAGCACCCATCTTAGTAGCCATTTTCCATTTATTAGTGTATTATTGATTGGCAGCCTCTCTTTCATCAGATCATAAACTGCTGGTGCAGGGCGTGGGTTGGCCTGTGCATGCCCCTGTATTTCCAGTGTCTGCACACGAGCTGCTCGATAAATACCTTCTGACGAGTCCCTGAGCATTGATTGTGGGCGCACTTTGTGCTGAAGGCTAAGGACAGGATTATTGGGCCCTGCTTCCCTGGGGAATGGGCAGGGGGGTCTAGCTGGAAGGACCATTGTACTGGGATGTACAGGAGGAGTTGATTTCCAGAAGGGCAAGAGTGTGAGATTTAGCAGAATTTTGAGGCCTCTGCTGATCTGGAGAGAATATGATTCTGGGAAGGGTCACACAGTAGGAGATTCAGGGATGACGAAGATGAGAATAATGGTGATGAAGGCAGCTAATGTTTATGGAAAACTTACTGTGTGAAGGTATGGTACTAAGCATGTCACATCCCTGTGTAGAGAACGGCTCCGCAAGATAGGGATTCGTATTTCCGTTTCACAGATGGGGAAGCTGGGGTCCCAAGAGGTGAAGTAAGGGAGCCAGGATTAGTCGTATGGCCAGGACTGGAACCCTGGCAGTCTGATGTCACCTCCTTAGGATTGCCCTCTTAGAGGGAGGGCAGAGAACTGCAGACCCACCAAGAAGTCCCTTTGGAAATGTCACATTGGGTTATAAAACCCTCACTGGAGAGCAAGTTTCCAGGAGGAAACCTACCCCCAACAGTGGGGTTTAAGCAAGGGGGAGTTCTAGCTCAGAGGTGCCTGGTGGCCTTGGTGCCAGGGGTGGTCTGGAACCATCTGGTGCACCTCCACCTCTGCTGGGGTTCTGGCCTTCTTGGAGGCCCCAGAGCCCATGTTCTCAGAATGGGGCCTGGAAAGGGCTTTCCTGCAGCTGGCCCAGGGGCTGTACCGGAAAAATAAGCCATGCAGAAAGAAAAAAAAACAATGAAGAAGAAAGAAAAATGTGCTGTTATTTTTAAAAAGCCCGTTTCCTATTGCAGATCTGTATCTGTGTTGCAAAGGCCTGTGTTCCCCCAGTGCAGCATACTCGTGGTGGCGTCCCTTAGCTAAGGCTCTGTAAGAGGGAGGCCAGAGTGGCCTTCAGTCCTTCATTCGTTCACCAGGTGGTCAGTGCACATGTGCTTAACCTGTGCCAGGCACTGTGCTGGGCTTGGGGAGCAGTGCGGAACCCAGACCTTCCTCACAGAACTCACAGACCAGCATGGGAGGTGGGCAGTTAACCAGGCAGTTACAGGTTATAGCAGAAGGATGCCAGGGCTAGGGCCATGGACTCTAAGTCAAGGAAGGCTTCCCTGAGGAGGAGGCCTTTCAGCTGAAGGATGAATAGTATTTGGAAAGCAAAGATGGGACAGACATTCCAACATGGGGGATGGCTTGTACAAAGGCGTGGCACATAGTAGGGTTTGGAGAGGCTCTTGTCATTCATTTGGCTGGAGAGTGTGTATAAGGGAAGAAGTGGAGAGAGATGAGGCTGGAAGAGAATAATCCTATATAATAAAAGGGTAATATGCAAATTGACCCTAACAGCAGAATGACTGGGAATGACTGGTCACTATGACACACACTGACCACCAGGGGGCAGACGCTCAATGCAGGAGCTGTCCCCTGGTGGTCAGTGCGCTCCCACAGGGGGAGCTCTGCTCAGCCACAAGCCAGGCTGCCGGCTGCCAGTACAGCGGTGGTGGTGGGAGCCTCTCCCTCAGCAGTGCTAAGGATGTCCGACTGCAGCTTAGGCCTTCTTCCCGCTGGCAAGTGGACATCCCCCGAGGGCTGCCGGGCTGCCAGAGGGATGTCTGACTGCCAGCTTGGGCCCGATCCCCCAGGAAGCGGGCCTAAGCCAGCAGGTGGACATCCTCCGAGGGGTCCCAGACTGCAAGAGGGCATAGGCCGGGCTGAGGGACCCCCCTCAAGTGCACAAATTTTTGTGCACTGGGCCTCTAGTAGTAATAATAATAATAATCATAATAATAATGTGACTAACACACGAGTCCTGACTGTTCCTCAGGACCTTTGCATTGGCTATTCCCGCTCCCTAGAACAGTCTTACCTGTTATCTCCATGGCAGGCTCCCTCACCTCCATCAGATTTGCTCGTATATCACCTTCTCATGGACACTTTTGTGTTTAAAATTGCAACCCATATCCCTTTACCCACTTCCCTGCTTTTCTTCCTTAGTACATAGCTCATATAATATGCCCTATGTTTTACTTATTTACTTTGTCTTTGGCTCCCTCCCTTAATTATAATGTAAGTTCCTAGAGAGCTGGGATTTTTGTCAGTTTTACTCATTGCTATATGAGCAGTGCACAGCACATAGTAGGACCTCATATATGTGTGGAATGAGTCCATTAAGAATTTATTACATGCAAAGTGCTTTTCATGTATTTTCTCATTTAATGTTCTCAGCAGAGCCCTGATATTGGTACTGTCATTTCCCCATTCTTTAGGGGAAATAGGAAATTGAGGCGCAGGGAGGTGAAATAACTTGCCCAAGGTGTCCCAGTTGGTAAGCGGCAGAGCTGGGATTCGAACCCAGGCTGCCTGGCTCCTGAGCCTCCTGCCTAACTCTGATGCTTTTCCCCAGCCAGGGTGTAAAATGTCATGACCACTATGCCGAGGAGTTCACATTCTGTCTGTGAGGCTGCAGGTACCACAGAGGGTTTTATGACGAGAAAGCCCACATGGAGATGAGATCCAGGTCCCAGAGGTCAGCAGCAGCAGCAGCTGGGTGTGAGGCTGGAGGCAGGGAGGCCGATTAGGAGGCTATTGCAGTCATCAAGGTAGGAGAGGAGGAGGAGGAGGAGGAAGAGGGCTTGGTGGTGGCCATTCCAAAGGGGGAGATTGGGAGCCCTCCACACGGGTTCAGGATGGGTGGGTCAGGGCACAGTTCTGGGGGCCACAGGTTCCCTAGTGTGCCTGGTTTCTGTTTCTGAGTAGCCAGCGCACCCCCAGATAAGACTTGGCAAAGTGCCTTGGGCTGGCCTCTTGGCAGGGAGTGGGTAAGGAGAGGGAACCAGGGGGGTGATTGGGGGCAGCGCTGTGGTCTGGAGAGGGGTGTGGGCCTCAGGTTCAGTTCTGTCCAGTCACTTGGCAGCTGGGAGACCTGGGCAAGAGGCTGTCCCTCTTGTGGTTGCCAGTTTCCTCATCTGGAAAGCAGGGTGATAATAGTGCTGGTTTCATGGAGACCCCAGAAGTACCAATGTGTGGCATAGGGCCAGCTCTGGGGCTACCTCCTCGGGTGTGAATGTTCCAGGGCATGGAAATTATCTTATACTGAGAGAGAGAGAGAGAGAGAGAGAGAGAGAGAGAGAGGTATCTTTCTACCCAAAGATGAACAGACCACATATTCAGACACTTCCACACCCACCATGGGCTTGTGTTTAAAGCCAAGCATGTCTGTGCCTCAGTTTCCATTTCTGTAAATGGAGAGAGTACTGTCAGTTTTGCATTACATTCTGTGGGAGAACATTTCTCTTCCGTGTTTTCAGGACCAAAGTTTAAGAGGAACATGTATTGAGCACAAGGGCACTTGACAACAGCCCCATGGGCTTGCTGCCATATCCATTTATGGACAAGGAGACTCAGGTTCAGAAAGGTTAAGTGACTAGCTCTACGTCACACAGCCATAATCTAATCTTTCCAATCACCCCGAGAAACCCACATTTACTAGTTATAAAGGAAGTCTTAGGAGTCGCCTGCTTGTTACATAACAACTTCTAGCAGGTCTCCTGGGTGCTTTAAACACAGGATTTGATTTATAAGCTTTTGCTTTGCATGCTGGGTCCAGGACCCTCTCCCCTTCCTAAGAACTGGCAGGCACATCTGGACAGACCAAGAGCCTCCAATGCAGTGACACTGGGTGAGGGGGCGGAGGTGGACAGGGCAGAAGGCTGCTGGCCATCCCACTCCTCAGCATCAGCCTGGGATCTAGGTGGGTGCAGAGGGCTGGGGACCCTGTTTGCAAACTGAGGCACTGGGCCTCTGGGGCCTTCAGTGCCTTCTAGGGCTTTCCCTTCCACCCCCTCTCTTCCCCACCCCACCTGATATATAAGGGGACCCAGGACTCTCTTCACACCATCACCTCCCAAATCCCCTATGGTTAGCCCAAGAAGGGCAGGTCAGTTCTCATGACCCCCGTTTTACAGTTGAGAAAACTGAGGCTCAGAGAGGGGATGTGACTTACTTAAGTCCTACAGCTTAGGGAGTGACCAAGCTAAAATTCTACCCCCAAATCTAGCACCCCTTCCTCTAGCACCCAGTCCTCCTCCTAAAATCACAACAGAAAGGGGACCTCTGAGAGCGCTTGGCTCAGTCCCATGCCCCACCCTCCAAACGGAGAGGCCGGCTGGCCACTGCTTGAATATCTGCAGGGGCAGGAGTTCACCCCGGGGAATGTATTTGAGGGAACTTAGGGTGGGGAGGGGTGGTGACCAGTGGGCTCCTTCTTCCAGGCTCATGTGGGGTTCAGGCAAGAGTGGGACCAGCAGGCAAGAAGATCAACTTGACTTGGGAACTGAGCTGGGCTGGTATGGACGTCACCAAGCAAGTCAATAGGGAACCGCCCCCACAATGTCAGCTTTCCCAGAGTGCCTTCTTCCCCTATCTCACACTTTCCCCAAGGGATAGGGGCGAGGGCCAGGAAGGGATCCTGCTGCCCGGTGTTCAGGGCATGGCTGGCTTGGGAGTCTCCGGCCAGCTGAGGGGCCTGGGGAGCAGCCCAAGGGACCCACAGCCCCAGAAGGGAGTGAGCCTCTGGGCAAAGCCAACTGGGGTGGACTCAGCATTGTTACGGCCCAAGGTACAGAGAGGGTGGGCCCTGGGTGAGTGGGTAGGTGGGTGGGTAGGGTGGAGGCTGCATTCTGGGGCTGTGCCTGACCTCACAGCCCAGCCCTTCAATGCCCCGACCCAAACAGGGTGGCGTTTTCCAGGGCGGTTCAAGATCCCTCCTCAGACCAGCTATGTTCCAGAGGAAAAGCCGGGGGGAGGAGGGGAGGAAGTGAAGAGGATCAGAGGTTCAAGGTGTCCCAGGGGTAGGGGTGACAAAGGAGAAGCCTCTTAGCCTGGGGAAGGGGAGGACAGGTTGGTGAAATCTTCAAAGGAAATCAGCAAGTTTAGCAGCCAGGGAAGAATTACCCCAGAGAGAAGAGGTTGGGTTTTGGGGGGAGGTGAGCAGAAAGGAAGAATCCAGGGCAAAGTTTCTGGCTTAGCTACCCCCAACCTTTTATAAACATCAATAACAGCCAAGCCTGAATGAGGCTTATGGGTGTCTGTGGACCCTGCCTGAAGCACTCACAGGCTGCTCGGTGACACTGGTGTTATTAGCCTCCGTTTACAGAGGAGAAATTGAGGCCCAGAGAAGTGAAGTGACTTACCCAAGGCCACACAGCTATGAAAGGCTGAGGCGGGATTTGAACCCAGTCTGACTCTGGAGTCTGAGCTCTTCACCGCTGCATGGGACTGCCTGTCTGTTACTGCAGTGGGAAATGGTGTTAGGAACCTGTGCTGGGAGGGAGGGTGGACTGGAGGACTTGCAGTCCCGCATGGCGGCTTCGAGAAGCTGGGTTGTATGGAGATACAACATTGGCCGGCTGTGGCATCAGGCCAGTCAACCTCTGTGCCTCTGTGTGCTCACCTGAAAAATGCGGCTGCCTAGCGCAGGTACTGCCCACATTACGGGGTTGTTGGGACCTTCCGATCCAATATTTGGGTCGGTAGATGGAGCGCCCCCTTGGGCCCTGGAGGTCCAAACATAAACACATGACTTGATGGGCCCTGTACACGGGTTCCTCTGGGAACCCCAGGTGTAGGCCCTGCCAGTGCCTCAGAGGGGGTGGTCTGCAGACCCTTGCCCATGTGTGAGCTCTGTGTTCCTGCTCTGCAGCAAGATAGGTGTAGACATGGAGAGTACACATTGAGATACTCATATTGCAACTTGACATTGCCTCGTCAGGTTTTATTGGAATTTACAAAAGCATCAGTTGGCAACAGATTGGAAAACTTAAAAAGTCACTTTACCACAAATAGTTTGAGCAGCTCTGGCCCAGATCCTAATTGTGATTGAAGGTAGGAAGTGCCCTACTTGCTCAGGGATGTGGTGGGGAGGGGAGCTAGTCATTCCGCCGCGGGCGGTGGGGGCAGGAGAGCATAGGGTAGGCTTCCCAGAAGTGATGCTGAGCTGAACTGGACCTTGAAGGGAGGAATTGAAGTTTTCCAGGTGTGAGAAGAGGGAAGGGCATTTTCGGCACTGGGAACAGGATGTACAATGGCAGGCAACGCAAGGCGCCTGTGGTTCAGGGAATGGCAAGTGACCTGGGGTGTTTGGAGAAGAAGTGGGGGAGACCTCCCTGGAGAGGCAAATTTGGGCCAGATGGGGAAGGCTAAGGACTTGAGACTTCAAGACTATCCTGGAGGCAGTGGAAGTGAGCTAAGATCACAGCTAAGTAGGGGCTGCACAGGACTACAGGGGCCATGAGGGTGTTTCCCTTCGGTCCTCAGCCTTCAGGAAGGTGTTCCTCATCCTCCTGAGGCAGCAGCCCCATAGTTCAGCCTGGCTGCCCTGGGAGCCAGTCCTGGCTGGATAGGCAGGCAATTTTGGTGTGAGTGGCAGGCCTTCCCAGGCTGTCCTGTCAGTGGGTTGGCATCTGGTGTGGTTGGCTGGCCATGGGAGAATCCTCTCGTCCCCATTGCCCTAAGCAATCAGTGCAGTGAGCAAAGTGGGTGTGCCGGCCACCCCCTACGAGTCCAGCGTCTGCGCAGGGGTATGAGCAGGAGGAGGGAGGGCTGAGTTTGGGGGTTGGCCAGACACTGGGAGCCTGGTGTGTGACTGTGTGGGGTCCGTTTAGGAGGTGAGCGTGGACGATGGCCTAAAGTTGCTTCCTGTACAAACCCCCTGGCAGGCCAGGGCGGAGGCTTTGTAGCCTGTGGAGTGAACACTAGTTCGAAGCCGTGAGGAATGGCTTACCACCTAACCTGGGCCAGCTCGAGGGAGCAGACAGTCACTGTTGGGGAGCTGCTGCCATGGTCCTTGGCTCTGGTGCAACCGCCTGTCCCGAGAGGAGCCGACCTGCCCTGTCCTGGGGCTGCTGGGAACAGACCACGCTGTGCCCGGGCCTGCATGTGGCCGCAAGTCCTTGGAGAGTGCCAGCCTGCCTGGGAGGGAGCGGTGGGAAGCGCCTCTCCCGCCAGCCCCACCTACCACCTCCTCCTGGGGCCCCTGTTCAGGGTGGCTCAGCCGCTGCTCCCTCCCTGCAGCTCCCTGTCAGCTGGGCCCCACACAGCAGGCCAGGCTGGCTGGCTGCCTTTCAGGGGGGAGTCCGGCTGCCTGGGATCCGTGGGATGGGGCTGGGCAGGCTTTAGGGCCAAGCGTCATGGAGGTGCTTTGGTTTTGATAGTGGCCTTGATTGTTCTTGGAGGCTTGACTGCTTGGACCTCCCGGGCTCTCTGCCTTGGCTGCTCCCACGCTGGACTCACTATTCACCATCGCCCCAGGGTCTCCCTGAGGTGGGATAGGCTTGTCCTGCTGCTGCAGCGTCCCAGACCTGGTGCTTCCACTGTGAGTACCAGGCAGCCCTCCTGGCTTCTCAGTGATCCCTCTCCTCAAAGGACCCCCTGAGCCTGTTCTGCACGGCCCAGGCCCCTTTACCTCCCAGATCAAACCCTCCAAGGCCACGCCCTTTGCTCCTGGCAGCCTGGCAGCTTCTCGGTGACTGAGCTTTGCTCTTCCTCTCTGTGATTCCCCTTGTGGTCTGTCGCCTGTCCCTGCCCCAGTTCCCTGGGCTACCGGTGAGGTGAGGACTCACTGGCCTGGCTCCAAGGGGCCCAATCCCCCAGTTTCAGGTAGAAACCAGACTCCTCCCTGGCACCTGCCAGTGGCTCCCTGCCCTCCTCGAGCACCCTGGCCCTCGGCCCAGGACAGTGGCCAAGAAAGGCTCCACTGCCCTTTCGGACTCTCTCCTGGCTCCTGCGCCCTTCTCGCTGCCTGGAGAATCCCTCTGCCAGCTTCCTTCCCGGTTCCTCCCTGGGGCCAGTGACAGGCTCCATTCTGGCTGAGCCCCGGGCTCCCAGACTCGCAGAAGGTCCTCTGTGTTTGGAGCTCCGTGTTGCCACCTCCTCCTCTCAGTGCTCAGTGCCCATGGCGTAGACTAGACGGGACATCGCATTGTGTGGGAGTCCGAGTGGCTCTCATGGAGGCTATCTGGATGTATCTCATTTTGTCTACACAGCAGGCTGGAAGGTAGATACTATGAGCCCATTTTGCAGATGAGGGAGTTGAGGCTTCAGGGGGTTCAGATTTTGTCAAGGTCTTATAGGAAGTCAGGGGCACAGCTGGGACTCAGACTCACATCTCTTGGCCCTTCTCTCCACCCCATAGCTGTCTTGAAGGTAAGAACTTCATTGACCTTTGCTTGTTGTCTTATCAGGGGCCAGTGCCTGACTAGGGCCAGGGCTGTGCCTGGGGCTGGCTCAGCCCCTTGGGGGTTCGGGCTCAGTGGTTGCCTGGCCTCAGGGTCACAGTCAGAGGTGATCAGCCTTGTGAGCTTTTCACATCCACGTTCTCCTCCTCACTTTCCAAACTCTCGCCCCCCGTGTGAGTTCCTCCCAGGGATACGGCTTCTACTCTGGGAGTCAGGCTGACACAGGACATGCAGGCCAAGGCGGGGGCTGCTGGGACAGGGGATGGGCAGGAGTCATGGGGGAAGGGGAGAGGGAGAGGCTGGGCAGCAGGAGACCGACTCTCAGCGGCTAGGCTGTGCACCGCTGACTGAAGCACAGTGAGGGCCCACAGCTCCCGCCTCTCCCTCCTCCAGGGTCTGAGCTCTGTGCTTCCTGAAAGCCGTTCTTGCTGCGGGGAGACTGGGGGCCTTGCTCCTGATGAAGCTCTGAGGGCTAGCTAACCCCCCTCTCCTTGAGCTATTTAAATTCTCTCTAATCCCCGACCCCAACAAACCTCTAGGGACTAGTAGCTCACTGTTCCCAAGGCAACTCCTTGTGTCTTTTCTATGTTGTCTTACTGAGTTTTAATTATGTAAGGAATACAAGTACATTTTTACTATTAAAAAAATCAAATATTATTTAAAAAGATAAATATTATCTTCCTGATAACACAACATTCTAGCTTCCTCCGCATGGTTAATCATCACAGTTATGACTGTGCTATCTGTCCTTCTAGATCTTTCCCTGTACATTGCCACACTACAGGAATATGTCCCATTATAGTGTGTGTATGTGTCATGTAGTCATTCTGCGAGTTGCTTTACTCGCTTACCTTTGGAGCTAGGAAATCTAGTCACGGTTTCACACAGTGAGCTGCCATAATATATATTCTCATTCTCTCTCTCTCTCTCTCTCTCTCTCTCTCTCTCTCTCGCCTTTTTACTGATACACAGTGGTTTTGGAGAGGATCCTCATTACTTATTTAGCCATTCCCCTACTGCTGGACATTTAGATTAAATCTGATTTTATCCTTGTCTGCCTTCCTGGGCGTATCTAGAGTAGCTACTGTTGGGTTCTGGGAGCCTGTTGCATTTTAAAACAATTATTGAACACTATTTAAAGTCTGTCCACGGAGCCTTTGCATAGAACCAGTTGTCTCCCTGTGGGTCCTCCACTATTCCTGGTTCACTTCTTTAGAGCTAGAGAAAACGTCTGCTTCCCTGTCCCCCCAGTCCCCAGAGAGCTGGGAACAGGCTGTGGCCCTGCAGCCGTTCTCCCTCTCACTCGGGTTTTTCTGCCTTTACTCAAAAGGCTCGTTGGCTAACCCTGCTCCTGGGCGGCTGTGGTGGTGAGTGGTCTCTGGAGTCGGAATTCCTTGGTTCAATCCTGGTCTTTCTGGGGATCTTACTTAGCCTCTCTGTGCCTTAGTTTCATCCTCTGTCGACTAGAGATGACAATAGCATCTATGTCATCAATGCTATTGTCTTGAGCTGCTGTGGAGACCAACCACGTCAGCCAACACGTGTACAGCGCAAACACCGTGCCAGGCAAATAGTAACATCCCAGTGATGTTATTGTCCTGGCTCTCCCGTCTGTATCAGCTCCAGACCCCGCGCTGTGGGCAGAGGGCCTGCGTTCCTGGTGCGCAGCCTGGATGGGCTCCAGCCTTTGCCAACGGCTTCATCCCACTGCCCCCTGATTTCCCAGAGAGGCTGCTGCCTGGGAATGCAGCGGGCATCGGGTTTCTGCCCAGGTTGGCCCTGCAGGTGCTGGACCGGGGCCTACGGGGAGGGAAGGAGGTCAGCCTGACCCTCTGCTTGGCGGTGGTGGCCAGGAGCCTGGTAACGTAACCCCACACCTCGGGCAGATTTACCGGCTCTCAATGGGGCCTGTTGTGGCCGGGGATTTGATCTCCCTTGGCCTGCAGGGTGGGCAGGAGAAGAAAGCAGCTTGGGGCCAGCCTCTCCCCTGGGAGTCCTGGGGCCTCTCTGGGCCACACTGGCTGGCCCAGGCATGGGTTTGCCTGGGACAAATCACTGCATGCGATTGTATATTTAATGCTGGAAGGGACGGCCTTTTTTGCTTTTTTCCTCATGACTCTTCCCCCCCTCCCCGCCTCCACCTTTTCAGGTTCTAAACCGCCTTTATGTCACCATCTAATCCAGCGGTTCTCAACCTGTGGGTCGCGACCATCAGAAAACACATCCTGCATATCAGATATTTACATTACGATTCATAACAGTAGCAAAATTACAGTTATGAAGTAGCAACAAACATAATTTTATGGTTGGGGATCACCACAACATGAGGAACTGTATTAAAGGGTCACGGCATTGGGATCACCACAACATGAGGAACTGTATTAAAGGGTCACGGCATTAGGAAGGTCGAGAACCACTGAATCAGTTTCTCAAAGCCACCTCTGAAACAGGCAGCCTGGCTAAGGCCATTGCACAGATGTGGAAACTGAGGCTCAGAGAGGTGAAGTGACTTTCCCCAAACCGCTCCTTGTTCAGCTCTTTTTCGCAAGGCCACCCGGTGTGATAGTCTTGGCAGAAGGTGCCCAGCTGGGCAGCCCTGCCTGCGTGATAGTCTTGGCAGAAGGTGCCCAGCTGGGCAGCCCTGCCTGCCCTCTTGCCCTCTGGCCAGTAGCATGTGTGGTCAGGGAGCGCAGAGAGCTGGGATTATTTCCTGAGAGGCGAGAAGCAGCATGGCTGGCCCGGGGCCCAGCCCTTCCCCAGCATCAGCCACAAACCTCCTCGACAGCCAGAGGTGGCAGGAGACAGAGTGTGGCTGCTTCAGCTGAGGCCATTGCCCCTCAGAGGGAGAGGACTTGCCCTCTGAGTCTGTCCTGTGGTGTGGGCAGGGGCTGCAGCAACCCTGGGGACTCCGAGCACTTCTCCCAGAGATGCAGGAGAGCAGCCACTGTGGGCCCATTTTAAGACTGGAGAAAGCAAGGCTCAGAAAGGCCCACGGGCTGGGCTGGCAGAGGGAAACTCAAAACCACCTCCTCCTAGACACAGATCCTCACCAATCATGCTGCTGGCTCACACCCAAGACATTGATCTTGCCCAGCTTTGCGTTAAGAGCATGGTCGTTGGTATCAGAGGAATGTGGGTTGGGTCCTGGCTCAATAATAACCATTTCTGTTTATTGAGCACATACTATGCACCAGGTGCTATTGCAGGACTTGACCTGTAATATTTCACTTAACCCTCAGGAGTTATTCTTATTTTCCATTTGCAGCTGAGGAAAGTGAGACACAGAGAAGCAAAGTGATTTCCCAAGGCCATATCATGTGAGGGTGAAACAGATTTAAATCCTGGCCCTGTGGCTCCAGGGGGTGTGCGTGAGCCACTACAGTGCCTCTTACAGCTGGGAGGGCCACAAGGGCCACGGCACACCTGTCTCATTCCTGGCATGGTGCCTGACAATGGCAGACGCTCAGTATGCTCTTGTCCCATGGATGATTGCATGAATGCATGTGAAGCTTTGGACAAGTGACCCAGCCTCTCTGATTGTCCGTTTCCTCACTGCACAGTGAGCACTGAGCCTCCGGCATCGATGGGAAGGGTCCAGGGCAGTAATGTTTGAAAGTGCTCAGCTCAGGGCTCTGGCCCTGGCAGCTGTGGTCACTCTGGGGAGATGGTGTCATTGAGCTGCTCTGAACTGTGTCCTGGGAGTGGGTGGTGCTGCTCTGAGCTGTCACACTGGCACTCAGCTGCCTGCCCCGGGGGACAGAGGCAAGTTCTCTCTGCGTGGCTGGTTGTGGGATGCCACCTGTGGCTGGCCTTGGGTTTCCCCTGGGCACAGCTAAGGGCCAGAGGGGCGGAGGGTGAGCACCGTGACCACCTTCATGGGGGACCCTTGCATTCCTGGGGAACACTCACTGCCTGCGGGGTGGTTCGCACACACAGCTTCTTGTCAGCTTCTGAGCCTGCCTCTCCCGGGCTCAGGGAGGTGCGCTGACTTGCCCAGGTTCCCACAGGTGCGGAGCAGGTTTCAGTCAGCCTCACCTACTGCCTTCTGAGGAGCCCTCCCGGTTGCTCTGTATCCCCTGTAGGTTCCAAAAGTGGGAGCAGATGCCTGGGGCAGAACCAGAGGGGGGTGCTTTGAGTTCTCCGGTGACGCCCCCGATGCGTAGGGACTCTACTCAAATGTGCTCTTTTTGTAAAAGCTCTGACAGCAGGCTCTCTGCAGTGGGACTCAGGAAATGCAGTTCCCTCCTTAGACTCCACCACAGGTTTGCTGTGTGTCCTTGAGTAAGTCCTTTGCCCTCTCTGGACCCTGTAAAATGAGACCATCGGCCTCACGGATACCTGCTTTTCTAACGCTCCTTTCAGGGACATAGATTTGGGCCTCAGAGCCAATATCCCCCTTTTAAAGAGACTGGGATGTTGGGGACCCTCTGCCTTGCCAGTTGAGACAACTGGGCTTGGAGTTGAGGACCAGGTTCTGGTATTGAACAGTCTTGAAACTGAAGCACACATGTCAGGGTGTGGTGGGGCTTGCCAAGGATCCCCCACAGATCCACTCCCCTCGCCCCACCCCGAGACCTTGAGGCTTGGCAGACAACACCCAGTGTGTGGGGGGAGAAGCACAGCTTTCGGTGTTCATGAGATCTGGGTTTGAACCCAGGCTCTGCCACTTACCTTTGGTTGCCTACTTTTCCCACCTGTAAAACAGGGGAGGTGAAACCTTCGCCTGAGGTTGAGGTGCAGATGAAATGCCTGTATTTCTCCTAGCACCCTGCTGACACTCGGCAGGGCCTGAGTGGCCTGCATGGGCCTATTGAGTGTGGAGGCGGGGGTCAGAGAAAGCTCCGGAAGCCTTGCCAGCAGCCCTGGAGGCTGAGTCCAGAAATAGAAGACCCCAGAGACAGAGGCTCCTGATGGCCAGGCTGGGAGGCCACACTGAGCTGGCAGCGTGGGCCTCCCCTCCCTCCCAGGCTGTTGGCTGCATAAATTACTCGGCAGCCTTTGGGCTAATTTTACCTTTTTGGTTTTCATGAATCATTTCCCATCTGGGGGCATGTGAGAGAAATGGAAACAGCTCTGCCAGCTGGATGCCCAGGCGCCAGCCGCAGAGAAACACCCATGGTGAGCCCTGCTTGTGTGCTCTGAGAAGCAAGGGTAGGACACCCCGGGCCCCAGAAAGGGCCCCCGAGGGCCAGCTCCTTCCAGCTGGGTCCCTGTGCCTTTGGGTTATCAGGATTTGGGGTAAATTAGCCACAGCAGGTCCAGGGGCTGGAACTTGGCGAAATCTAAAGGAATTTGGGATCAAATGACTTTCATGATGATCGTTAGGGTCTGTTTGGATCTGAGCGGTGGAGTGGTTTAGCAGAGGGACCCCTGTGGCCTGCGGGGTGCTTCCCTGTGGCGCAGCTCCAGGAGTTTGCACGAATGCTGAATTTGCACGGTCACCAGAGCAGGCAGGTCCTCACAGAAAAATCAAAGCTAACTGCCTCATCATTCAGGTGGGTAAACTGAGGCTCCGAGAAGGAAACTACTGAAGGTCGGTGAGTCAGCGGAAGAGGTGGCGCTGATCCTTCTTTGCTGACTGTTTACCACTTTGCGCACAACAACCCTATTAGACTGTTACCCCTGTTTTATGGAGGGGTCCCTGACGGCACAGAAGGTGAAAGAGCTTCCCCAGTTGACACAGTAGGAAGTGGTGGAGCCCTGATTCGCACCCAAGTGCTCTTGCTCCAGAGCCCACGTCCCACTTCTGCACGAAGCTGCTCTTGCCTGTGGGCTGCAGCGCTGCTGGTCCCCCGCCTCCTCGCCCTGCCATGCCCCCAGAACGGGTTTCCAGGTCACTGTGAAGTGGTCCTGGAAGCTTCCAGCTCACACCCTCTCATTTTCGTCCATTCGCCATGTACAGTCAGCCCTCCGGTTCTGCGGGTTCTGCATCTGCAGACTCAACCCACTGGGAATTGAAAATATTCAAAGAAGATACTATATTTGCTGACATGTACTATGTAGCTGGGCCTTCTAGGGTTGCAGGTCTAGGCTTTGTACTTGTCATTATGCCCTAAACCCGTGGTCGGCAAACTGCGGCTCGCGAGCCACATTCGGCTCTTTGGCCCCTTGAGTGTGGCTCTTCCTAAGCCTTAGGAGTACCCTAATTAAGTTAATAACAATGTACCTACCTATATAGTTTAAGTTTAAAAAATTTGGCTCTCAAAAGAAATTTCAATTGTTGTACTGTTGATATTTGGCTTTGTTGACTAATGAGTTTGCCGACCACTGCCCTAAACAATACAGTCTAATGACTATTTACATAGCATTAGCATTGTATTAGGTATTATATATATCTAGAGATGATTTAAAGTAGGAGGATGTGCATATGTGGGATGCAAATACTATGCCATTTTGTATTCGAGACTTGAGTGTCTGGGGGTTTTAGTGCCCTTGGGGGTCCTGGAACTAATTCCCCACGGTACTGAGGGACAACTGCATGCACTTATTGAGCCCCTGCTAGGTGCCAGGAACCGTCTGGGCACTGGAGGCCAGAGTGGGCAGAGGCTGGGAGGCCAGCGAGGCCCTAACCCAGCACCCCCATTTCACCAGCAGCTGGGCTCTCAGAGGGGACAGTGTCCACACAGCATTGTGGTCTCTGCTACGCAGGCTGCAAACTCAGATGCCCAGCCCAGGCAGAGAACGGACCTGAGTGACACAGGCTGGCGGAGATCTGGAGATTAAATCCAGGCAGGGCCACCCCACCCCACCCCACCCCACCCCGCTCCAGAAACTGTTGGACTGTCTGCCTGGTGTTCCTAGTGCTTCTGATTTTCCAGAAAAGTTGAGCTTCCGTGGGTTTAAACTCAATCTTCAGTTTGTTCAAAGTTGGCAACTGAAGCAAAAATAAAACTTGGGGAAAAAACAGCTGCCAGTTTGGAACCTGGGGGTCCTTTCTCCTGCCGCCTCCTACAGCCCTGTGTCTGATTGGAGCAGGTTCTTGTTCTCTTGTCCCTCAGTGGCCACCTCTCCCAAGAAGTCTTTTCACTCCCTGCCTGGAAAGACCCTACGCCACTCCCCAGCTGGAGTTGTCACCACCCACTGCGAAGTAGTAGAAAGGGCGTGGGCTTTAACTTAGACTACAGACACCTGCTGTGCAGCTTTGTTCAAGCCACTTAACCTCTCTGAGCCTCCATTTCCTATCTGAAAAACAAAGTCAAACTGTACTCACTAGGTTGTCGAAAGAACCAAATACAATCAGACAGAAACTCAAGTCAAGCAGGATTAGGCAAAAATGGAATTGAGGGGCTCAGCAAAGTGAGAAGTCCAGGAGTATCTACAGCTTCAGGCACAGTTGGATCCAGAGGCTCACACAGCGTCATCAGGACATGGTCTGACCATCTTAATCTGCATTCTTCTGTACTGGCTCCACTCTTGGGCAGGCTGTCCGACATGGTGGCACAGTGACTGGCTGCCAGCCGATGCATACCTTCCTCTTCCATCAGCCCCTCTTTCAGTGGAGTCCTCCAGCCCCCAACTGCAGCTCACGATTGGCTGGCCCTCTACCCTTCCCTGCATCTCTCACTATGACCTGCAGATAGGAGTGCTGATCGGTTGGCCCTTGGTCATGTTCCTATCCTGGAGTGGAGTGTTTGGAGAAGGACACCAGGGAGGTGGGTGCCAGAAGGGGGAGTGGATACCTGCAGGAAAAGCTAGTTCACTCGGGGTTCCTAGCACCTAGGACAGTGCCTGGCACTCTATAGCATGCAAATGCATCACCAGTGAATGAATGGGTGTCCTCTACAGTGTATGTGGAACGCCCTGCGCAGAGCCCAGCATCAGCCTCCTTCCTGGAGGACCCAGATGAAGGTCTGTCCTTGCCCAGTTCACCTCCCCGATGGAGCGTCTCGTTCCACAGCGCCTCCTCAGTGTTGAGCTGTCAGCTTGGCCCGAGAAGCCCCAGAACACCCGTTTGTTGGGGCAAGCTTGGCTGACAGTAATTACGATAATTAGTGATCGCACCACCTTGCACTCACAGGTATCATTCTCAGAAATCATCTCACTCTTTGTTTACTTCTTTATTGCCTGTGTCTAGATAATTTATGTTTATTACTCTTATGGGAATCAGCTGCAGGCAGAGCTTCGATTTCATCAAATGTAAAAAGGGGATATAATCCACGCTGCACAGTTGTGGAGGGGATTAAGTAAGATAATAAAAAAGTGGAACGCCTGGCACAAGGCCTGGCACAAAGTAGGTGCTCAGGAAAGGCCAGGTTCCCTTTGAATCCCTTCAATCAAGGTCTTAGTCTGAGCCTTTCCATGAGTATGTGGGAAGGTAATTCTTAATAAATGGTCACTAATGGCACACGCACAGATGCACAGACACACACCTACACACACAGTCAGGAAAGAACCCCAATCCCATGACGTAGGTGCTAAAAGAGGCCATGACTGCATGGGTCAGCAAGTCAGTTTATCCCAGCACCGCAAACAGCAGGTCATCAGCCTGGTAGCACCAGTTACTTCACCGTGGGTGACATGATGGACGCAGACGTGACTGTGCCGACAGTGGGTGACACTGCACCGGAACTCAGGGCGAAGGCCTCGGCACCTTTTGTAGCAAGCAGTAAACAAGCCAGTTCCCCTTCTCCAGGGAGTGAGCCATCGCACGGTATTCACGCTGTGGTCACCTCGACCTACTTGATTGCCTATGTGACTAGCTAGCTACCGAAATGGCTCTGGGTCACAGGCTGGTGAGACCTTACAATTTAACATACTCAGAAGGGATGCTCAGAACCCATGGCGGACCACCTCACCCGTCACACACACATGCACACACGTGGGCACACGTCTTGCCCGATAGAGGTCCTCATGAATGCTTGGTGGTCATATATACCGTGGCTTCGAGCATCTTGCAGTTTGAGCATCTTGCTTCTCAAACTCTACTGTACACCCAAGTCTCCTGGGCATCTCCTTTTCTGGGGAGCAGCCAGAGTGAGCAGAGACGGGGAGGCCAGCAAAGTCCCACCCCAGCACCTCCATCTCACCAGCAGCTGGGTTCTCAGAGGACAGAGTCTGGGACAGGTTCCCGCTGTAGAGGTCTCTGCATTTCTAACAAGCTCCACGTGATGCCAACACTGCTGGTCTGTGGACCACACCGTGAGAAGCAAGGGTTTAGGTGACTTCTGAGATGCTGGGCAAGACTGAGCCAATAAACAGCTGTGAGAATGGCCGGGGCAGGATGGAGGAGGAGACTGGGAAAGTAAAGGCTGATGCTGGGGCTGCAGCCTGGGACCTGCTTCCTTGCCACCAAAACACCACATGGTGTTTCACCCGGGTCTTACTCGCTAAGGAGAGGCTCCAGCTCAGCGGGTCAGGAGGAGTGTAGGTGGGAGACTGCACAGATCGTACAGGGGACTGCGTGGGGCGCTGCGCAGCACTGGCTGGATGGTGGCGGGTTCCTGCCTCCCACTGCCTTCCTCTGAGAGGTCTTAGCAAGTCACTTCCCCTCTGGGCCTCAGTTTCCTCACCTAGAAAGGAGGGGCTTGGGACAGGAGGTCTGGGAGCATCCGTTCAGCTCCAGCCTGCGGGAGGCAGGAGGATGTGAGGGCACACTGTACCCAGCCCTGTCCCTCAGGAGCCATAGGCGCCACTTGGGGACAGGTTGCTTTAACTCTCCGCCTTCCGCATTAGCATCTTGGGGGTGAGTTGCTGAGGCAACAGAGGCTGTGCCCGGTCTCCTGGCATCAGTGCAGGGTGACCTCTGTTATCCTGAAGTGAATCTCCGTACCCAGGCCTCTTTCACTTACGACCTTCCCACCCTCCCACTTTGTCACCCTGAGCCCCTGGTATCCTCGGCCCAGAGGCCCTACGATGCTTGCAGCCCGACCCTGGCCTTCCACAGGCTGCGCCCCCTTCCCCCAGCCTTATTTGGCTGTGCTTGGAATCCTGGAGCCTGTCAGGCGGCCTCAGGGAATTTGTTTGGACTTCGTGGTCCCCTTCCAGGGAGACGGCAGGTGGTTGGGAGGAGCCCCCCCCCCATCCCCCCTTCTTGGGGCAGATGCCTTCTCTTTTCCTGCTCTACTCGCTGGCCTGCGGGGGGCGGGGGGGGGGAGGTGGCTAGGCAACCTGGGACTTATTTGTAAACTATGAATACTAATCCATATATTTTTACTTTTGATTATGCAAAAAAGGTAGATAGAAGAGTATAACAAAGTCCTACGTACCTATCACCCAGCATCAATAATGAGTAACTCCAAGGCACCACTAATCCTTTTGTAAAATAGGAAATGCATGCACCTGGTGTAAAATTCAGTGAGAAGTAAGACCCTCTCCCCCTTAGCCCTCAATCCCAGGAGCAGCGGCTGTCACAGCCTCCAGCTGTAATGCTCATACATGAGCACATGTAAATGGGTGTCCTTTTAATTTTATTAAAACGGGGCACTTTTATTTTATACTACAGGCCCGGTGCATGAATTCGTGCACGCGTGGGGCCCCTAGGCCTGGCCAGCTATCAGGGCCGATCAGGTCTGGGCCAATCAGGGCCTGCCAGCCGGGGGAAGAGACAGGGCGTGGGAGGTTGGCCGCCAACCCCAGTAGGGAGCTGGTCCTCGGCCTCCCTGGGAAAGGGGCCATGTCTGCCACCACCCATCCCCAGTTTCCTATCTCAGAACTCATACAACTCAATCGAGAGAAAAACCGCACAGTCTGGTTTAAAAATGGGCTGAGGATTTGAATAGACATTTTCCTAAAGAAGACAGATGGCCAACAGGTACATGATAAGGTGCTCAACATCACTAATCATCAGAGAAATGCAAATCAAAACCACAGTGAGATATCACCTCACACCCGTTAGAATGGCTATTATCAAAAAGACAAGACATTACCTGTTGGTGAAGATACTGTTTTGTGTGGAGGTTCCTCAAAAAATTAAAAACAGAACTACAATATGATCCAGGATTTTCATTTCTGGGTATTTATCCAAAGAAAAAAAAATGAATTTGAAAAGATATATGCACTCCTATGTTCATTGCAGCATTTTTTACAGTAGCCAAGACATGGAAACACCCTAACTCAGTGATGGCGAACCTTTTGAGCTTGGCGTGTCAGCATTTTGAAAAACCCTAACTTAACTCTGGTGCCGTGTCACATATAGAAATTTTTTGATATTTGCAACCATAGTGAAACAAAGATGTATATTTTTGATATTTATTTTATATATTTAAATGCCATTTAACAAAGAAAAATCAACCAAAAAAATGAGTTCGAGTGTCACCTTTGACACCCGTGTCATAGGTTCGCCATCACTGCCCTAACTGTTCATTGATGAATGAATGGATAAAGAGAATGTGGTTTTGCCCAGCTGGCATGACTCAGTGGTTGAGTGTTGACCTATGAACCAGGAGGTCATGGTTAGATTCCCGGTCAGGACACATGCCCGGGTTGTGGGCTCAATCCCCAGTGTGGGTGTGCAGAAGGCAGCCGATCAGTGATTCTCTCTCATCATTGAAATTCCTGTCTTTCTCTCCCTCTCCCTTCCTCTCTGAAATCAATAAAAATATATTTTAAAAAAGAAAATGTGGAGATATATATATATATATATATATATATATATATATATATACATACACATATATATATGGTTCAACCATAAAAAAGAAGGAAATCTTGCCATTTTGAACAAAATAGATGGACCTTGAGGGCATTATGCTAAGTGAAATAAGTCAGACAAAGACAAATCCCATATGATCTCACTTATATATGGAATCTAGAAAAACAAAAACAAAACAAACTCATAAATACAGACAATAGATGGTTGGTTGCCAGAGGCTGGGGCTGGGATAGGGGTTGGTTGTAGGAGGAGTGGGTGGAGAGACAAAAGGTATAAACTTTCCGTTAAAGTAAGTGTTGTACAGCATGTAACGTGAGAATATGGACACGATGGTTAATATGACTGTATTGCATATTTGAAAGTTGCTAAGAGAGTACATCTTAAAAGTTCTCATCACAAGAAAAAAAGTCTGTAACTATGTGTGGTGACAGATGTGAATTAGATTTTTGTGGTGATCATTTCACAATATATACAAATATCAAATCATTATGTTGTACACCTGAAACTAATATGTTTTTATGTCAATTATAACGCAATTAAAATTTTTTTTGTAGAGCTCCATCTCCAGGCCCCTCCTCTCCTAGGAGGCCAGTGGACGGGGCTGAAAGTTCTAACTCTAATCTCTCAGTCTTTCTGATGACCAGCCGCATCCTGAGGGTACCTAGGGGCCCAATCCTAAGTCACCTCATTAGCATAAACTCAGGTGTGATGGAAAGAGGCTCTTTATTAACAACAAAAGACATCTGTAATACTTGGGAAATTCCAGGGTTTTTAGGAGCTCTGTGCCTGGAACTGGGGACAAAGACCAAACCTATTTCTAATTCTGCCACACCTTCCCGCTCTTGTGATGCCCTCGCTTTGTCCTAAAGGTGTTTCCTGCCAGGGTCCTGTGCAGGACAAGGCTGCCATTCGCAGCTGGTTGTGTGCTTTCTCCTTTGACTCATGAAGTATAAGTCCTTCCCATCCTGCGATGGGCCTGAGTAGGTCAGGTGTCATCTCAGGAGATGACAAGGTGATTAGTTAAAGGCCAGGTTCATGATCTGATTGGGAAGGGGATGGTATTACAACAATTGGCTTCCATTAATTGGAGCCCACCCCTGGAGCTGAGAGGGCTCAGCTTCTCCGGAATCTCAGTGGGGGAGGAGGTGTGGCACCTGAACACCGTCCAGTTCTGTTACGTGGGGAGGAAAGGGTGAATGGGATCCAGGTAAGCCCCCAGCAGTGTCCTCTGTGAGAAGCAAATGCATAAAAAAGTTGCCACCCTTAACTACCTCCTCGACTTGACTCTCAAATCTTTACATTGCCTCTCCCAACCTCCTCTTAATACAAGTTTTACTTATGTTGGAGTCCACCTTTTATCTTTAGGTTCTGCAGGAGGAACCACAACCACCCTGGGAGACTATGTTCTCTTGTCCTCGGGCAGCTCACTGCTGATGCTCAATGGGAACTGCTCTGTAGATGAAGGCCTGAAACCCCATCGGCCACAATTCCTCCACACACACAACCAGGGCTGCACAGGGCCAGAGGTTCCCCCATGGGAGTTCTTTGCCCTTAGGGCTCCTGCCCATATTTTTTTGTTTTTATTCACATATAGGTACATATAGAAAAATGCACATAATATATACTTGGCTTAATATATTTTCACAAACTTAACACACCCAGGGGCAGCATCAAGGTCAATAGAGCATGACCAGCACCCTAGAACCCTCTTTGTGTCCCTCTTAACTGTTCCCAAGGACTACCATGAACACTTCTTCTGACACCCTAGCTCTGCCTGTTTGTAACTTTATATGAATTGAATTATACTGCATGTACTCATTGGGGTCTCATTTCTCTTCTCAGCATTATGACTCATCCATACTATAGCATATAGTTGGAGTTTGTTCATTCTCATTTCTGCATAGTATTCTCCACCAACCTATTTTTTATTTTATCTATTGAGTTTTGAGAGAGAGAAAGGAAAGGAGAGAGAAAGAGAGAAACATCGATTTGCTGCCTCACTTATTTATGCATTCATTGGTTGGTTCTTGTATGTGCCCTGACCGCAGATCGAACCTGCAACCTTGGTGCATCACGACATCACTCTTAACCAACTGAGCTACTCAGCCAGGGCCATCCACTGACCTATTTTTAAAACATAAAGAAGCTTAATGGATATTGAACAGTTCCCTATTAATTAGTATTAGTCAGCAGGACAAGTCAATGTTTGTGCGAAATTTCTTTGCTTTTGCTTAGAATGATAGCAACTAACCAGTGTGTTAACCCTAGGTATTGCATAACCTGTGTGTATAGGAAAAACAAGGAAAATGAATGAATTCCTATACAGTGCATGCCATCTGTTTAGTAGAGAAATCTTTCAAAATGGGAATCATAAAGAAAACAAAACACAGAGGTGCTTCATGGTGGAAATATCAGGGTCTTTATTGATCAATTGATTGATTGATTGATTGACTCATCAATTATGCATCTGGTGTCATTTACGTGCCTGGATCTCTCCTTCCTCCTAACCAATAGGTTTGATCTTAGTGAGTAACGATGGAAAAACCTTAGATATCTTTTCTAGCAATTTCTAAACTAAATGAATATAAGGAGTTTCTTTAAAGAATTTTTAAGCAACATTCTTTTTCTCATAAGCAAAAAAACCAAGAACTCTCTCTTTAACATCCCTCTCCCCCAACTAACCACTAGTGATCGATACCCCAGAATGCATCCTCCCAGACCTCTGCATGCAAATCCATATAGCTATACACATACATTTTAAATGATATTCTTTTGTATCTATCCTTTCATAGTTTTCATTTTTTAAAAATAGACTTTATTGTTTAGAGCAGTTTTAGGTTCACAGAAAAATCAAGAAGATAGTACAGTAAGTTCCCAAATACCCTCTGTCCTCACACAACTCCCCAGTTAAGGACATCCCAGGGTGGCATATTTTGTACAACTGATGAACCTATATTGACACATCATAATGGCCCAAGTTCATAGTTTACATTAACGTTCAGTCTTGGTGTATATTCTATGGGTTTGGGATATGTTTCCACCATTATAGTATCATACAGAGTATTTTCTCTGCTCTGAAAATCCTATGTTCCTCCTATTCATCCCTTCCAACCCCTAACCCCTAGCAACCACTGATATTTTCACTATCTCCATGGTTTTACCTTTTCTAGAATGTCATATAGTTGGAATCATACAGTATGTGGCCTTTTTAAATTATCTTTCATTTAAGAATAACTTTCATTTTTATTTTACAATATGTTGAGCATGTGTTTCCATGTCAATAAATATTTTTCCAAAGCATTGTGAATTGCTGTCTAGTATTTCATTGTCATACTATATGTGAACTTCTCTCCTATTTTCAAGGTTTACATTGTTTTCTGTTTTTTGCTACTAAAAATAGTGTTGGAGAAGACAACCTGGTGGGTAAATCTTAACACATAACATAGTTATGTCCTTAGACTATTCCTAGATTGAGGATTGCTCCTGAAAGGTTTTGCTCATTTCGAGGTTTTTGATATATGTTGCCAAATTGCCCTCCAGAAAGGATAGACCAATTTATATTCTAATGAGTAGGGCATTTAGGGTATTTCCCCCACACTCTTGCCAACACTGAATACGTATTTTTAATCTTTGCCAACTTAATAGAGAGAAAATGATATTTATTTGTTTTAATTTTTACTTGAGTATTAAAGTTTTGCAATTTTCCATAAAGCATATTGGCTATTTGTCTTTCTTCTTTTGCAAATTGCTTTTTCATGTTCTTTTCCATTTTTTCCATTAAAAAAGATACTTAAATACTGCTGTGAAGGCCCTCTTTTAATGTCAAAAATTTTCATCAGTGTGGCCACCTGATGTCTGTTAGACTTTCAAAATCCTATGTAATAAAAGGCTAATATGCAAATTGACCGAACGGTGGAACGACTGGTCACTATGACACGCACTGACCACCAGGGGGCAGACGTTCAATGCAGGAGCTTCCCTCTGGTGGTCAGTGCACTCCCATAGGGTGAGACCCGCTCAGCCAGAAGCTGGGCTCAGCGCTGGTGGTGGCGGGAGCCTCTACAGCAGGCGGACATCCCCCGAGGGGTCCCGGACTGTGAGAGGGTGCAGGCTGGGCTGAAGGACCCCCCACCCAGTGTACAAATGTCGTGCACCGGGCCTCTAGTAATAAATAAAATGAATGAGAATAAGAACTTTTATAAGTCTGTATTATCTTAATATATGCCAGGCATTATGCTACATAAAACAGCACTATGAGATAGGTTCTTATAACAGTCCCATTGGACAGATGGGGAAACCAATTAACTGTGCAGGAGTGCTTAATTAATTTTCTCAAGGTTACATAGAGTGTGAGTGGCCATTCTGGTGTTGGTTGATTAACAAAACACATGGTAACCTAGAGTTTCTATGAATTCCATAACACTTTAAAAAACCATACTTTTATTGATTTCAGAGAGGAAGGGAAAGGGAGAGATAGACACATCATGATGAGAGAGAATCACTGATAGGCTGCCTCCTGCACGTCCCACACTGGGGATCGAGCTCGAAACCCAAGCATGTGCTCTAATCAGAAATCAAACTGTGACCTCCTAGTTCATAGGTCAATGCTCAACCACTGAGCCACGCTGGCCTGGTTCAATAACACTTTTTAATAAATTTATCTTTTTTTCATCACAAAAGTATCTATATATACTTGCAAATCTATCTTATATATAAATTCAAGTCATATAATTTTTTTCTCTCCACTCAACAACTCCTTGTAACAATCACATGCTCTCCCCCATTACTCCCCTGATTTACTGTTAAGAACCATGTTGGACCTTATATCTTCCAGGAAGGGGAACCGAGGCTCAGGGCAAGGCAAGACCTTGCTCTGGGTCACCTCAAGCGTTTATGGAACAGCCAGCACTGACACCTCGGGCTCAGGACACACAGCCCAGGTCAGTGTGTGACTTGGCCAGCCCCCTAATCTATTGCTTTGTTATCCGAGGGCGCAAACAGAGGATGCTGTGGTGGTACCAGAACAGTCCTGCTGGATTCTCATGTTGCCAGCCTCTAGGGAAACCAAGTGGGCACAGACTCCCAGTCCTCTGGCCACACTGGCTGCTGGGCATTCCAGGACCCTGGCACGCTGCCAAGGTGAAAACAGAGCTGCAGGCTCCTGAGCCACATTCTGCCCCCTCCTCTTGGTTTGCATCTCATTGCTGGGTTTGCAACATGCCTAATCTCTGCATGTCCAGACTCAGAGGAGCCAGCTGAGATGGAGCATTGCCAGCAGCTAGGAGTCCTCCATGAGGCCCACCCACCACCCCTCCCCCAAGTCCCTCACTGGTCAAGCAGGGTCAGAGCAGCCTGCAGAAATGGTTTCTGGAGCTTCACCTGCTCAGGCCTTACAGTGCCTGCTGAGATAGACTCCATGAAGGACATAAGTCCATATTCTCTCTCTTCCCAAATGGAAGGTCATTTGATCCTCCCACATCCCATTTCTCCCTCCCTGCCCCCATGGCCTTCCTTACAGACACAGAAAGGAGTTCTAATGCACATTGGTCATGCAAGTGAGGCTTGCTCCTGGTTCTCTAGGCAACTGGACTCCTCTAAGAATGGAGAGAATCTAATTGTTCAAGCAGTCAGTCAATAGGCGTCAAATGATTACTATGCAACCCATCATGTTTCCCTTTTTGCTTTAGCTGCTAGGAGGCTCAGAGGTGACTGACAAGCTAGGTCACTATCTTAAAACAGATTCTTGGTACAGTTGGCATCACTCTTTCTCCAGGAGGCCTCTGGTTATTCAACTGTTGAGTGTGTATCTATGTTATAAATCATCACAATTCTTTTATGTGATGAAGGTGGGCTGTAAATGAGAAATAAGACATGAAAGGAAGTGGCCTGTAGACCTCTCTACTTTGAGATACAAATGAATGCTTTCCTCAGAAGGGGATGGTTTCCCCGGGACCATGCAAGACTTAGAAAAATGTCTGTGTGCCTTGTTTCTTCTCTCTGTCTTTCTTTCCCTTCCCACCTACGTTTTTTCTCTCCACTTTCCTCTTTCCTCCTTCTTCCCCTCCATCTTTTATTCTCTCCTATCACCTACTTTTCTGTCTTTTCCCTTCTTTCCTTTATAGTCTCTCTTCCCTCCATCCCTTGTCTCCTCTCTCCTCTTCCTGCTCACCCCTTGCCTCTGGGCAGCCGGATTAATGTTAATATTCCATACAAACCCAGAGCGCTTGGCTCTTTCCAAGGCCTTGCCCTTGCCTTTATCTCATTTATTCCTCGTAGCGATAACCTGGCAATTATGATCATTTCCATTTTACCAGGAAGACACCAAGGCCTAGAGAGTGTAAGTGATGTGCCCATGGTCACAGAGCTTATACTTTACAACTTATTATCAAAATCCGGCTCCAGGCCTCCTGAGTCTCATTCCATCACACTCTCCACTGCACCTCCCTGCCTCTCAATGCCAGCATCACCCACATGGCCTGGCAGAGAAGATTCAAAGCATGACCTTGAGAGTGGGTGCTTCCTTCAAGTTTATGCCCTAGCACTTGGCTTGTCTTTGGCTAGTTCTGCCCTGGTGCCAGGCACTTCAGTGGTGGGCAGAGGGCCTGCACCCTGCCCTTGGGGCACTTATAATCTCTTATGAGAAACAGATACTAATCAAATAATCAGGCTAATGAAAGACCATTCCAAGTGTGACAAGTGCCATGAGGAAAGGGAGATGGGGCTGGAGAGGGTATTACAGGGGGTGGGAGGGGGCAGTGAGAGCTGAAGGATGGGGTAGGAGTTTCCAGGCATGTGCAGGTGGAGGACACAGCAAGTTCACGGACTCCATGGCAGGGTGGAGCATGGCACACAGGTGGGGCTGGTGGAGGGCAGCAGGGCCAAAGCTGGGGAGCCCAATGCAAAATGGTCCCAAGCAGTCTGTTTCTAATATAGTGCCAGAGGGTGCAAATGATTGGCTTTTAAAAAAGAGCAAATCTAATCCAGGGGAGAGAATTCAGAGTCCTCCCCCCCCCCACCCCACTCCCCTTTATGCTGTCCCTCATGCCCACCTTCCTGATCAGCTTTCTTCAGTGGAATTGCACAGCTCCCTTCAGAATCATCTCGGTCTAATACAGAAACGTCTGTGACAGAATCTAATATTTGCCATTTTCCAGATGAAGAAATCAGAGCACAGAGGTTAGATGACCTGCTGTCTTAGCTCAGCTGCCATAACAAACGCCACAGGCTGGGTGGCTTAAACATGACATTTAGTTCTCACAGTTCGGCAGGCTGGGAAGTCCAAGAGAAAGGTGCTGACTAATTTGGTGAACCCTCTTTCTCCTGGTTTGCCGACTGTTACCTTTCCACTGTCCTCACCTGCTGGAGAGAGCAAGCTCTGGTGTCTCCTCTTATAAGGGCACCAGCCCTATTGGACTAGGGCCCCACGCTTATGACGTCATTTAACCAGAATCCCTTCCAGGCAGACCCTGCCTCTAAATACAGGCACATTGGGCCTTTGGGCATCAACATGTAAATTGGGAGGAGGGACATCCGGTCCATAACACCTGCCCAGGGGCACACAGCTAACCAGTGGGATTTGAACACAGGCTCTTAACTACCAGACCAATCGCCTCGGGATGCTTGTGGGTGAATGTTGCCATCGGAGAGAGAATGCCCCCCTGGGCAGGGTGTTGAGTGATCCCTTCCAAATCCACTGGGTCTTGTTCCCGCCTGGCAGCTGGACACGTGGGTTGCGGCCTGAACCCACCCCAGGTGATCCGGGTCATCCGCGGAGGGTATGGCGTGGAGGAAAACCAGGCCTGAAACGTCACGCTTGAGTTTGGGGGTTCTGTTTCCAATTTACTCCGAGGGGGGCCCAGGCTCCAGTCCAGACTTCACCAGCAGTGGACTGCCTGCCCCTAGGTCACTTGACACCTGCCTGCCCCTAGGTTCCTGCCTCAGACGGGTGGCTGGGGTTCATCCGTGGGCAATGAGGTCGGCCTAGCGCCAAGCGCGGAGCCACTGGGCTGGCGGGAGGCAGGTGAGCTTGCAGACGCCGGGTCCCCACCCCGCGGGGCGCCGCCCGCGAGTTGGGTGGCAGTGGCCGCTGCGGGGGCGCAGGAGGACGCTCTGCAGTGGCCGCGGCGGGGGCGCAGGAGGAGGACGCTCTGCAGTGGGTCCGGGTCGGCGGCGGGGGCCGGGAGGGCGCGCGCATTTCGCAGACCTGCTCACCACCCGCAGCCACGGGGCCCAGCCTCCCCCGCGCTATCACCCGCACCAGGCGCCCGCCGCCGCGCCCCCTCCCGCCCGCTTGGGGGCCGAGCCCTCGGGAGGGGCTGGAATTCCTCCCGGCAGCCCCCCCACCCCGCCCCTCCTGGGCGCTCGCTTCCTCCCGCTCCCCGCGCGCCCCCCTCCCGGCCGCCAGCCAACTGCGTGCCCCCGGGGCCGGCAAGAAGCCACATGCCCCCGCAAGGAATGCCGG